>NC_041406.2:110588713-110888713 GCF_900747795.2 Erpetoichthys calabaricus
TCTCCTTGACACCATACCTACCCATCACCTCCTTGTCTCCACTGTTCCCTTCACCAACATGCCCATTGAAGTCCGCTCCAGTCACCACTTTCTGTCCCTTGGGTACACTGTTCATCATTTCATCCAACTCACTCCAAAAATCTTCTTTCTCCTCCATCGCACACCCAACTTGCAGGGCATATGCACTAACAACATTCATCATCACACCTCCAATTTCAAGCTTCATAATCATTACTCTGTCTGACACTCTTTTCACCTCCAAAACACTCTTGACATACTGTTCCTTCAGAATAACTCCTACCCCATTTCTCCTCCCATCCACACCATGATTTAACAATTTGAATCCACCTCCAATCCACCTGGCCTACCTCCCATTCCATTTAGTCTCTTGCACACACAATATATCAACCTTCCTTCTCTCCATCATATCTGCTAACTCCCTCCCCTTACCAGTCATACTGCCAGCATTCTAAGTTCCTACTCTCAGTTCCACTCTCTTTACCTTCCTCCTCTCATCCTGCCTCTGGACATGTCTCCCCCCTCTTCTTCTTCATCCAACAGTAGCCCAATTTCTGCCAGCACCCTGTTGGCTAACAGTACTGGTGGTGGTCGTTGTTAACCCGGGGCTCCTTTGATCTGGTATGGAAATTTGTATTGTTGTCCGCATATTGATTTGGCAAAATGTTACACCGGATGCCCTACCTGACGTAACCCTCCCCATTTATCTGGGCTTGGGACTGGCATGAAGAAACACACTGGTTTGTGCATCCCCTGTGGCTGGCTTATTATCTATATATAGACCCATGGGCTTCCTAATAGGAGTGGCAAGAGTGAGTTGTCTGATATGGCAGTCCAAACCTTAAAGTTCTTCCCTTTAAATTTCAGAGGAAGTAATATAGTTTTGTATGTTTTAATGTCCCCTTGGATGCAGCGGTTTTTAACTTTGTCTGTTGTCTTATAAGGGGTTTCCCGGGTGCAAATCAAGGCGGACTGCGCAGAGATTGCTACCAGAGTCCAACAGTGCCGAGAATTTCGGTCCAGCCATCATAATAGAGACCTTAAAACTGTCCTCTTTTAAGATCTTGAGAGAAACTTGCGAGCCTCAAACCTGGGCCAGACCGATAGCCATTGTTTATGCAGGTGGGAGGTGACATTACCGAGCCAGATGTCCCAGTTGAAAACAGCGAAAGCAGCTGCATTTAGTCTGCACTCTCGTGTTCACACTTTGGCGTCTTCTACCTGTGGTGCTGGTGACCCTGAAGGTCTGTGCTGGCTGGATCGAAATCAGGGTCAAGCCTGGGTAGCCCCATTGTTTCCAGGTAGCTTGTGCACCCTCTAGTCTAAGGGTCAGATCCAGCAGCAAGTGGATATCTTTCTGTAACATTTCATCACAAAGGCTCTCATCTATCCCTGACAGGACATGAGGGATCAATCATCAACAGCGAGCAATGTGCTCAAAAGGGTCCTCATGGATCCAGCTTTTAATCGGGTCCACACAGCCCTGGATCTGTCCTCGTACTGGGCAATCTGAATGAATATTCTACAGCTGAAACTGGCGCCCCTTGACCACCGGGCTCACAGCCATGCGGAGGAGGATCTGTTGCTTCAGGTAGTCATAATCATCAAGCCTTTCAGGAGGGAGATTCCGTATGGCTTGGAGGGCTTCTAAATGATGCCATACGGTCAAAGCAGAATAGGAAACGCTAATTGTCTTCTGAGGGAGCCATCTTCGGCAGTACATCGTGTGGCCGCGCCAAGGCAGGGGCAGCCACCAGAGCCTCATCTTTCTCTGGGGGTTGCTATACTTCTTGGGGATATATCGGTGTAAGGACCCAACTCCTGGTACTATGTGACGTGTGAGTCCCTGTCTTGCACCTCTAAAGTCTCAGTACTTTAGCAAAAACAGCCTTATTCAGCTTGACACAGGAACAGCATGGTTATTTATTGTAGTGGGACCTACCAATCTCCTATACACAGACACAGCAATCAGGCAGGGTTGTGGCCAAGTAATACTGTTCCCTACATTTATAATGTTCCTTTCATCACCCATCGACGACAGGCACTTATAGCACGACTGCAGTTGGCTCGGATTTGCTTTTGCAGCGAGCCACTGCAGTGCTGGGAGCCTGTGGTTGCCCCGGCAATGGAGAAGCTGTCTCCCACAGATTCAGCGATTGCGCTTCGGGAGGCTCTTCGGCATGGGGGAGGTCCCAAAAGAGTTTAGAAACCTTACAATATACACATACAAAAGCAGGACGAAGAGAAGCCTTAACTTCTTTACTTCCTAATTTTTTTTTTTTTTTTGCTGCTAAACTAAGGAATGTTTACTGTTTCTCCACTACCTCAACTCATCACCACAACACCATATTATTATGTTACGTTTGTGTTTTTGTCGCACTGTCACTTGTTGCTTTTGTTTGCACATTGCACGTGCACTTTGTTGTCTGCTGTCTGGTTAAAAAAGTCTTCCTTAGATAGTTAGTTAGTTTTTGTTGATTTATGTTGTAATTCATGTTAGGTAATTTATGTTAGGTCATTCTGTCTTGTCTCTGCTAGCCAGCTAACTAGGCCTCTTAGTTAGCTAGTTTAGTTTTTCTGTTAATTTATGTTGTAAATTTATGTTGCATGTAGCACCTTGGTCCTGGAGGAACATTGTTTCGTTTCACTGTGTACTAACTGTATATGGTTGAAGTGACAATAAAGCCTACTTGAACTTGAACTTGAAGCCATTGGAACAGTGCAATCATTGTTCAGTTCTTTAATGGGAGTCACTGATGACTGAAGTTACATTTTGGCAGAGAGCAGGAGACTTTCTCCTTGGAGATACAGTTGGACTATTACTCCTGCCATCTGGAATATGCACAGTGCGTTTATTTCTAGTTTTGCTCTAGATGCACATGCATTATAAAACCAAATTAAATTCTATGTCATGGTACTTCATACACTGTGTTCATTTTTAGACAATTCTTCACTTTTGAGAAAGAACATATTTTGGGAAACAGCAAACAAATTGCTAACACAAACATTTCCTATTTTAAACTTAAGTTGCTTGCTACAACTCATTCATTTATTTGTGGCTTGGCAGTATGGATTTACAGTTTGTTTCTATATTTGCAAAATGAAATAAAACTAGACTGTTGTGGGATTACTTAGTTTTTGTATTGTCACTTACAAAACATCAACATCATTTTTATTTACATTCTAATTTAATAGCTAAATAATTTACCATATGTAAAAAAGAAACACACATTAAAGTTGATAATGTTTAAAACTGTAAAAAGAGGACAACACGATTCCTCTCGCTTATAAATAAATCAATTAAAAATGTCTGCATAAACCTAGACTGCTGCAATCAAGCAAACATGCAAATGAAAAAATAACCGAGTCTTTTTTGAAAATAGTTTACAATCTGCAGTATGCAAACGCCTGAGGAAATTAATGTATTTGAATGTTTACAAAATCCAACAACACAAAACTGCAATGATACACAATTTATGCTAAAATATTTAAAAAAATACATAATACTCTCACATGTTTTTGTATATTCTCTTGAAAGTGTTCAAATATAAATTTAATATAAATTGTAAAAAGGCATGTAAGTTAAATAACATTTGTGCTAATGTCACTATATAATTTTTCACTATTTATCGGTAGCTTATATCCTTATGTAAAGATTTTATAAATTGTACAGCTACACTACATGCTAAAACCTGTTTAAAGCACAGCAGCATAATAGAGGAACTGACATTGCAGGGTCCACTAACACACACACTCACACATATTTGAGGTTGTGGAAGATAAACCCAGACATACATAGGAAGAAGTCCAAACTTACTGTCATGTGTACATAGTACTTTCGTGTCTCCTCAGAAAATTGACATTAATACAATTTAAATGACACACATACATGCATAAAATACACCAGCATATATAGAATGTAAAATACAGTATACATTATAATTCTACAGTAAAGTGTTTGTGCAAACTCCACTTGGAAAACAGAATTTAAACTCAGAACAGCAGATCAATGAGGCATCAGCATTAATCATTGTGCCGCAATGCTGTCCTCAATTTAATAGATAAGAAAAAACAATGTGCTCTGAAATAATACAATTACATTTTAATTTTAGTCTGTTTTTTAATAACTCCTGACAATGTATTAAAATTAAACCACTTACTTTATTAAACACCATGAATTATTTTTAAATTCCTATGGTTATATCAACAAGTCAAAGTATGAATGTTTGCTTACCATTAGCCTATTTTTTAATTATTCCTCACCACATATTAAAATAAAAGATAAACTATTAACGTTTGCTTAAATTGGGGGTGGGGAAGCATTTTCTTGTTTGGGGCCTGATTAATAATTACATATACGATAGCAGGCCACAGACCACTATAAGACACAATTTTTGCATGTTATGCTGATTGAATGTTCATAATTGGCTGTCAACGCAAATTTAATGCCAAGCTCAATTAACCTTAAATTTAACAAAATGGTTGAAAATATTTTGGTATTTGTAGTGGAAATTGCATCTTTTGCCATGTACAGCTGGTTCTAAAAGTGGATGTCCATTAGTTTAGAATAAAATCTATAATTTATGAGTGAGGTCTTTGACAGTGTTATGTTGTCCCAAACAGTGACCCTATCTTAAGTGCATGTTTTCTAATATTTGGAATCCTGTCAACTTCTGCATTTTGTTTGTAGAATTCTAGCAGGTCCATATTACAGTGATGGCCTTTTAGCTGGTAAATGGTCAGCAGTACAATCATCACTAGCTGCATAGACCAGGGCAATTCAGTTGGACTGAGAACGAATGGTTAGAACAATTTGCTAAGATCTAGTTATTTTGTTTTCACATCTTCAAAACTACCCCTGCAAATGAGCACATTCCCTTCGAATAGTTCGTTCAGGATTTTCATCACAAAGAATAGGGAATAGACCCATGTTCTCTGGGTCAAGTTGCATCTGGCCCTGTTATAATTTAACTTGAAATATTTCACATGTGAAGGGAGTGAGATCAGGAGATGGTTTGGACCTTGTAGTTGAATACTCAGCTCTCACAGATAGCTGTCCACCACAAACACCACATTACAGAATTCATTCACCCTTTCCTTTCATCTCCATGAAACCATTCATAGCATTCCTGAGCTCAAAAAATCTTGTCAGCATGTTTGCCCACCTTAACCAATGCTACTTCACAGTAGCAAATTAACTCTCAATAGTCTGTCTCTAAACCTTTCAACAGTTCCTGAACTGGTGGTTACTGAGTCGTCTACTTTTGATGAAGTTAATGCAGAAAACAACAGTTGTTATCCCATTGTTCAGACATATAGACTTTGAACAAAGATCTTATTGGTGAACTATGCACTGACACATAATGAAATTACTTCGATCCTGACTAAGTCATGCCTTCTGAATCCCCACCTGAACTGGTGCACCATCAGTTGTCACACCACCACGTTTTCTCATGGATAAACCATACAACTGCATTGCCATTATCAGTATCTAATTGTGTTGTGTTTGTGTTATGTTTGGTCACTGGCAGTGACATTCAAGTTAGTAGATGGATTGGGAGGACATGGGGGGGTCATGAGGTCACTGATATCTATGTAAAAGGACAAAGGTCTAAGTCAGGAATGGGCAAGCTTTTTGGCTCAAGGGCCACATTGGGTTTTAAAATTTGACAGGCGGGCCAGTCCAGTTGCGAAGGAACCAAAATAAATTACATGTGACACTAATTACCTAAAAGGTAAAGATTACCTGCCTACAGTATTCAAATTCAATAGGAACAGTGTTGTTAATCACCCTTTCTTGCCAGTGTATAGTGGTGTCAGTTTAGTTGTTGCAATTCTCAGGACACATCTCAGGTGTTCGTTAGTTAACTGGAGTCTGTGGCTTGCCTTGTTGATGTTCATCACGCTGAACATCTGAGAACACACGTAGGTAGAGCCAAACGTCAGCATCTTCTGTGCCATCTTCTGGATGTTTATAAACTTTGCTTCGTTTAGTGAGTGTTGTGAAATTTTGTATACAAGTTGATAAATATTTTGTATGTATTTATTTGTAACTTAGACAAAGCAATGTAATATTAGTGTTACATTTTTTATAATAACAGCAATGGTTTGATGGTTAAGAATCCCTTATCCCCTTTTAGGAATGAGTCTCTTTGTAATTTTACAACAGGGTTGGGGGAAGTGCTTCAAACAAGTTTGGCTAATATTTCTCTTTTTGACTCTCTCATTCAAACTCCACAGGAAAGCCAGGCTGCCTAACTGCCAAGCTTTACCTTAACACATGGTTTGGAGGGCAGGTGTGAAGGTATCCTGTCCCCCCATTGGTCTGAAGTATGGCTGTTTGGAACTGGCTTGTATCAGAAACCTTTAAGTACCATTACGCCCTATTGGCTCTAGGGGTTGGACAGAAAATCTATAAATTTGCTTGCTTTACCCAGCTCTCCCTCTCTCTAACCAAACTGATGAAAGACCATCTCACATCATGAACTTAAAAGGACAACACAATGAAGAGCACAGCTCGGCAGCCATATTAAGACAGGCAGGTGGCCTGTTCTGAAGAAAGCTGACCACAAATGATGCCTTAACTCAGCGGTTCTCAAACTGTGGGGTGCGAAAAAGCGGGTGCGAATGTTGCCATATGTAGCAAAATTTCACTATTCATAGGGAAATTTTAAACTTGTAGTGGTGTATCGGCAGCAAAAAAAAAAAGTAATAAATTTTACGGTATTATGGTTTCAAAAAAACATTAGGTGGGCACGATTAAAACTGTTCTGAAAACTCGGGTCGCAAATACTTAAAGGTTGAGAAACATTTTAACTAACAAGTCTGTGTGCCACCTGAAACTACACATCAACATTTATTAGGTTTTAAGTAGACCAATATTCAAATGTACTTTGTATATTGTTATTATTTATATTATCAATAATACATTGATTAAATTGTAACTTAACTCCTGCTTGTCTTTTACTACACCCAATTGCCTGAGGCTATACATGTAGAAGGGAAGGTGGGGAGAAGTTATATGGTGCAGTATCTTATAAACAGTGGTAAGTCTGGGAGATTTGAGGCATTCTGACAGAGGCTACATATTAATAATACAAAAGGGGAAAGTAGAGTAATATATTACTCTACCAAGACAAAACAGTGATGCATAAAACCTATCCAATTTCAGACTTGCTGTCTCTACCATGCATTCTTTCAAAAATTCCCCTTCAGAGAAAGCCTTGCTGGCTTTTGCTAATTTGAATGACAGCAAATAACTTGCCTTAGTGCTTGACTGCTGAATAGTAGTTTGTTGGAAAAAAATATTTTGATGTGACTGTAAATTGGCCTCTAACCTCTGAGCAGTAGCCATCCTTTCCTGCATTGTCTGATTGCCAGCGTAGTTAGCATGCTTGGTGGAAAAGTGGCAGCTGATATTGTATTCTTTGAAAACTGCAACGGTTTCTTGGCAAACAAGACATACGGCCCCTGATCGGACTTCGGTAAAAAAATATTTAGCTGCCACCTCCTCATTAAAAACTCAACTTTTCTTTGGCCCATTCATTTTTAAAGTAGGGGTCAATGTAATGGCAAACATGAAGAGTGAACTGCGGTGGGTTGGCACCCTGCCCGGGATTGGTTCCTGCCTTGTGCCCTGTGTTGGCTGGGATTGGCTCCAGCAGACCCCTGTGACCCTGTGTTCGGATTCAGCGGGTTGGAAAATGGATGGATGGATGAAGAGTGAATATCTGTGTGTAGAGAGGATAGACTCGCCTTTGACAAATGCAGTAGATCACCATCTAGTGGAATCTGCCGGGTAACTGCAGGAAAATGGTGAAATGAATGCAGTCTTTAGGGCAATTTTGTAAATATTCGGCAGGCCAGATTAAACAGTCTGGAGGGCCAGATGCTGACCACAGGCCGTAGTTTGCCCATCTCTGGACTAAGTCTTTAGAGTCCTGGTGCTTCCTATCTTGCTATTTTGGTTGCGAGACATGGATGATATCCATTGACCTGAGACAAAGACTGAACTCCTTCTGTACTGTGTCTCTCTGGAGAATCCTTGAGTACTGCTGGTTTAACTTTGTATTGAATGAGCAGTTGCTTACGGAGTCCCGAATAAGTAACATTATACCTGCATTGTGAGGGAGTGTCAGTTATAGCACTATGGCCATGTGGCGCAATTCACCAACGGTGATCTAGCTCGCAGGATCCTCATTGTTAGCCAAGGGGACACTCACGTAATACCTGGCTGCAGCAGATACATGGTCATTTCTGGGGAGTAGGACTGAACCACGTGTATGCCTTTTTGGGGGGGTTGTTGCCAACCAGGATCCCAAGCTGTTCTGTTGTGTGGTGTGTGCAGCAACACGCTGTACCAGTGCATGCTCCCCAATCTAACCTGACCCAATCTGATTTCCAAAAACATCAAATCTTGTTTCTCAAATTCTACAATAACAACATGCAAAAATCACCAGGTGACAAGTGTTTATTAATTGTTTATTAATGTTGTCTTTTCCAAAAAAAAAAAAATTGAGTAAAAGTCAGAATTAGCAGCAAAATCTTGAATGGACTTCTCAATATTTCATGCCATGTTCTGATACAGTCAAACACAGTATGAAGACCCGAGCTAATGGTGTGAAACAATGTCATTTTCTCTGGGGAAAGTATTTGTGCAGTAGCAACCAGGCAGTCCTTTATAGACTTTGAGCAGGTGGTTTATGTGTAACAAAATTAATTGCACTTGTTTTTAGAGTATACAGCACTATTCAGCATACAGTATGTTGACTCATAACAGTATAAAGGTTAGCAAATGGACAGTATTGCAGGGTTATTTACCACAGAAACAGTAAAATACAGAGGGGTGACTACACTTCCCTCATTCTGTGAGATGAACTAATTTCTTATATGTGCTGCAATAGTATTTTTGTGGACACTAACAATCTGAGTTGGTCAGCTATTTTTGTATAATAATAATAATAATTATGGAAATTCCAATCAAAGTTTTGCTCCAGTGAGAAAGCTGTCGCTATAATGTTGAGTTTCTGTGAAGGTAATGTTGAGCTAGCTGTTCAGGGTGAAGACACCAGAGAGAGAAGTTAGGGAAAGGTATAACTTTAACTGTAGTCATCAAGATGTCTACCTGGGATACAGAGGATGGGTTTCAAATTGTAAGATAGGCCACAGAATGAAACCGGAGAACTGGACTGGAGAAAGGTGCAGTGTCCCAACTTCCCTAATATAAAGAACCCAACCTTTCATGTGGGGAAGGTTAAATAGTATCAACTGAACTGTGTGCATTTGGACACTCTATGGGTGTTACCCCTTCGAGAGTATTCTAAAGTGTAATGTCTCCTGCTGCCCAGGGTGATTTGAAGTTGACCCTTGAAACCAGTGAGTAGTTAGGGAATTGTACCCAGAAGTCATGTGGGGTGACATCATCAAAGTGATAAAATCACACCTTCTTATCAGCCACTGTCCAAGATTGTGGATAAAATACAAAGTATTTCTGTAACATTTCAGGGCAAAGACTTTATAATGGCTTTTTGACTATTAGTTTAGTTTTGTTTTCACTTAAGTGTTTCATTATCTTAAGTCTCCTGTTTTTGACCTTAAGTGGTCTTTTTAGATTTTGAGTGCGTCTCTTTCATGTACTTGTTCATTTACTTTGAAATTGGTAGGAGAAAAATCAATTCAGATAGAACATCATCTTCTCATGCATACACATGTATTTCATTGCTATGCTTGCAAAAGGATAAACATGGAATCACTTCGTGATTGGTCAATGGGAATTGAAATGCAGAACTTCCTTGTTGGACCTCTCATCTCACACCTAAGAAACGGAAGCCAACAGTGCCAGAATTTTTTTGATATGTCAACAATCCATAGAGCTTGTATGCCACTTTGATCTTGTGAAAACATATCGGATACCTTGCAAGTAGTGAGTTTATGACTTTCAGTAGCATTTTCGTGATTGTCCTGGTGATCGGATAAACCACTCAAGAACTGACCAGAGAACCTTGTGGTCTATGTTCATTTAGAGGGAATTCTAAAAGCAAAACAAAAGTGAAATGCAGTAACATTACAAAATGCCCCTAAATTGGCTGGATTTGTTTCTTAGAATAGATGATGTATTGTATAGTAAAGGGCATATGATTGGTCACTGTCATTGTGCATGTGTGTGAGTCTATAGGTGCTTGAGCCCAGGAGTTACCAGAGTCTTAATCTGGACCCGTTTATAATCTATCACTTGTGTGTCTTGTTAAATTAAGCCTCAAAAATATTTAGTGCCAGTGATCGTTTGGGCCTATTTAGGAGATAATCCAAATTATCAATGTATGGACTGAAGACAAAAAAAGAGTTAGACAGTACAGAGTCTATCCATCCATCCATCCATTTTCCAACCCGCTGAATCCGAACACAGGGTCACGGGGGTCTGCTGGAGCCAATCCCAGCCAACATAGGGCACAAGGCAGGGAACCAATCCTGGACAGGGTGCCAACCCACCGCAGGACACACACAAACACACCCACACACCAAGCACACACTAGGGCCAATCTAGAATCGCCAAAGTACAGAGTCTAATAAAACAAAAATAAATGATTTGGCCTGCCATAGGTATGGGGATTTTTTAGCTCCACACACATTACATGTACAGTAGGAGTGTACAATTAAGATGCAACAGCTTAAATTAGCAAGATATATGCCAGGAACAGGACAGAATTTGCAAAGCAATCTCACCACCACCCAAGCCATCTGCAAGTTCAACTTTTTTTTTTTTCTGTTGTTTTATTTTCTTGCTGAGGGAAGTGTCTTTATCAGAAGGGTTTGGTCACATTTCTGTTTTAGGATGCAAAGGATTTGCCTAGAGGAGAAGGGGAACTATTTCTGTGGCTGTTCTTCCCAAAAATAAAGCAAGCCAAAAAAAGCAAAACAGACACACACATACAAGACTCAGCATATTTTTTGATTCTGCAATTTTTCCCCAAATGGTGAGCTCAAATTTGAGAAGTATACAAATAAGAGGGGAAAAACACAACCTCTTTTTATTTAAAACTTTACAAATCAGGACATAATTAACAATAATGTAGTCCTTGTCAAGTCCTGAGAATAAAAATATTCATATTCAGGTGACAAACAAAATTAATTTCTTCTTCAACAAAAATAAGCCAGCCTACAGATGCCAAGTATGAAAAGTTTGTAAATTCCCCGATTTAGTAGTCTATAACACCACATTTAGTAGAAATAACTTGAAGTAATAATTGTTTTTTTTTTTTGTAAGAGTTTATTGGTCTCTTACTTGTGGTCCTCTACTTCTTATAACACTGCTTTAAGTTCATTTGTTAATGCAAACTGTCTCAATGGAGTTGATGTCTGGAGTTTGACCTGATCAATACAAAACATTAATTCTTTTCTATTTCAGCCATTCAGCTGTAGCTTGGCTGATGTTCTTTGGATCATTGTTCTACTGCATGCAGCAATGGGATTTTAGCCGCGTTATAGCACTAGAATACACTGAAGCCAACAGTTCATAGTAGACTCCATAATTAATCCTTATTCTGTGGCTGCAAAACAATCTGAAGTCATTGCTCGTCCACCACCATGCTTAAAGCGTGCCATGAGGTTATGGTGACATATTGTTTTTGTTCCATTGTCAAACATGGAATAATTCAAACAAATAAAACAAAACAGGTCACATCTTTTCAGAGGACACTGTTCCAGAAGTTCTGGGGTTGATTCAGATGCAAACCTAAGCTGAGCATCCATATTTTGGGTTGGGGTGGTGGTATAGTTTGTGGAGAGAAGCATTCTCGTGGCTATCTTTCTATGAAAAGGTTATTTATTCAGTCTTTTTCTGATGGATGAGACTTAAACTATAGCATTTATTATGCTGACAGTAGCCTGTAGAACCTAAAACATAGCACTTTGTTTCTTTGCAGTATCCCAGAGCGTCATATAGCTTGATCTGTGGGTGAATTTGAAGAGACATCCAGTCCTGGGAAGACTTGACTGACTTGAATGTTCTCCATTTGCAAATTAGTAAGAAGAAGTGACTTTAGATTATCTTCAAATAGTGCTATAACTCTCCCCTTTATTGAAGTTATTTCAGATGGCCATGTTCTAACACTTATCAAGCACTAAACGATTGTTAATAATATCCTGTGTCAAGCACATGTGAGTAAGGGGAATCTTCAAGGCTTCTGCAGTCACTGTAATTGCACCCTGTCTCTTCTACCCTCTCCTCTCTTGCCCTCAAATCTGAAGATCAATGACTGGAGGAGCTCTGATGTCACTTCCACCTCTACCACCTGATACCTTCTGAACAAAACGTCACCCTTTCAACAATGTCCTAAAACCTTCATTTATATTTTTTGCCTTGCCAATCCAACCTACCATTAAACATGGTTCACCACCTGGTGGCTCAACTCTTTATGCTTGTTTGTCTGCTCATTTATACCTGATATGTAAAGCCCCCGGAACTGAAGGAGGGCACACTTACTTTTTAAGCATGATGAGTGCTGCTGCCTCCTATACTGGTTTGTCACTTTTTTTTTTTAAGTGTATTTATTAAATTGTATTTTCAGTGACTTATTTAATTGTCATTGTTATACAAAATAACTTGCAACTTTTGATGACAGGAAAGAGATCAGTATAAGCAAAAACAGCATGTACTGCATTATTATTATTTCAAAAGCGCAAGAAGTCAAAAATTACCAAATCAAAATCACAGCATTTCCATAGAAGTCCACTTTTTACATATCAGAATTTTAAACATTATTCTTTAATAAAGCTCAAAGGAATGTGCCCTCAAACTTTCTAAACACTGGACCAGGCAGTTCAAATGTATGATGTTGCTTTAGAAGACCAAATTTTGGCTGCTTACACACATCTCTTTGGTTCAGATGTACAGTATGCTCTGAAAGGGCAAAAAGTCAGCCCTGCAGTTGCAGGGATACCTTTGAATAGTGTTAGTTCAGTATAGATACAAAAAGAAGGCGAAAAAAAAGCCATGCATGGACAGCAGATCAATACAAAGAAGAGGTTATTCTTCAAGAAGTTAAAGCAAAACTCAGTAATTGGTCAAGGGTGGGGTCACACACACACAAATGATAAGGTAAAGCATACAGAAGAGAGGCAATACTGTAAAAAAACAAAACTCCAATAACAAACAAAACAAATAGGACAAAAAGAAAAAACTTCAATTTTGATGATTTTGTTATATACTGTATACATTTCTTTTTTTTTTTGGTGATGTGGCACAGCACCATAAATTCCTACACTGCTGGGTGGTAAACAGCAATTCAGTTGCTTCTTTGCCCCAGTCACAATAAAACCAGACATATTAGCTCAACCTGGTAAAAAGATAGACCTCCTATCATCACAACCACCCTGTCAATTCAACACACCATAAATGTTCCACTCAGCTAATTATTGATAACAACCACCAAATCAGTACACAACCTTGGGGTAGTGATTGATGACCAACTGTCCTTCATGACCACATTGCAACTGTCTCTCATTCATGCAGCTTTATTCGGTACAAGATTTGCAAAATTAGACAGTATCTGACAGAGCATGCAGCAAAACCCGTGTTCCAGGCATTGATTTGGTTTTGTCACTTATGGACTACTGTAGCTGTCCACTTGCACAAGTACTTGCATGTGTTACCAAGCCACTGCACATAATTCAAAATGCAACATCATATTTTTGTGTTCAGCCAACCAAGACCCTGCTGCTACACTGGCTACCTTTAGTAGCACACATTAAGTTCAAACCCTTGATGCTTGCCTACAGAGTAGTAAATGATCAGTAGTAGTCAGCAACTATATATTTGGAGACACTCGTGAGGTCCTGTGGTCCTTCTGGCTTACTGAGGTCTGCTAATGTATGACGTCTGATGATACCACCTCAAAGCTGCATCAAGTAATAACCCAAATTCTTTTCATATGTAGCTCCTAGCTGATGCAATGAGCTGCATATCCCCATCTGAACTGGTGTTTCTTCACCAAATTTAAGAAGCATTTAAAACATTTTGTTGTTCAGTGAATATGTGTCTAATTTATAATGGCTTTAATAAGCTCTTATAACTATGGAAAGATTAAATAGTTTTGGGTTTTGTTTGAAACTCTTCACTTACAACATCAATTTTGTAACCCTGTCATGTAACATTGTTCCAAAACAGTCCCCCAGACTGAAGTTTACTTGATTAGGTTGACCTCTATTGTAAGATGCTTTGGATAAAAGTGTCTGCTAAGCACTTTAACTTAACTTCCACTTTCATGTTAATGAGGATAGTCCAGGGTGTTTGATGATTGCTTCGATCATTCTGGCAATAAAATAACACTCTTTTTAAAATATAGATTTACTATTGTTTCTCATATACTATGCACATTTTAAATAAAATGTTCAAGAACAAAGAAAAAATAGACACCTTTGTGGCAGCCCTAAATCTTGGAAAAGACAACAATTTGATAACTCTGTTCCTAAGGGAACAGTTCAATTAAGTGAAAAGACCTGGGGCCTCACGCAAAACGCCGTGCATAGAATTCACACTAAGACATGGCATACAGACAAAAGCAGAAATGTGCGTACGAACAAAAAAATCCAGATGCATAAATTTGTGCATATGCCAACTTCCACGTTATTCTGCTCCATAAATTCTGGTCAGCATGAAAAGTAACACTGCCTGCCGCCCCACCCCAACTCCTCCCAGAATTACGCCTTTTTGAATATGCTATTAGCTGGTTTAAGCAGTGGTATAAACAACAAAAGGAAAATGATCGAGTGACAGAGTGGCAGAGAAACTCGAAAGTTCAAGTTCAGAAAGTCGCACAGTGCCCGAAATAAATAAGAAGTGGTCAGATATCAAAGTCGCTGTGAAAAGGCAAGTCGTAGCCCACCATCTGAGTGTCATATGGAAGCATATTAGGGTATAGAGAAAAGAAAAAAACTGGGACACAGTGTGAAAAAAAGGTAAAAATGTCCACTTTAATCACATAGTTTATTTTGTCAGTAAAGTAGAATGTCATAAACTTCACCTTAAAATCGTTTAATTAACTAGTTTTTCAAATCCCATTGTAATTAAAGTAGCACATTAAATGATTCATATTCTATGTGTTTTTCTATGTACTCTATGTGTGTGAATCACTATGTGCTTCTTAAACGGGCTTTCTCGTACGCCAACAGGACACAGAATACATTACATTCATGATGTTACAGCTCTCTGAGCAATTTAAATACTAAGATGTACACTTGATATCATTTTCATGATGATAGAAATGAAAGCATGTATAAAACAGTGGTAGCGACGAGCTGGCATCCCTTCCAGGGATTGTTCCTGCTTCCCACAAGATGCTTGCTGTGCCATGTGCGACCCTCAATAAAATAATTTACTGCAACATTACTGTCTTTTTCAAAGATACTAACCCCCAATTCCTGTCATTCCTTTTCTTTCTCAAAATAACCAATCACCATACAATCAGCTCTTTAATAAATGTCAAGCCATCTGTAACCTCAGAACACCGATTCTTTACATCTTTTAAAGAACATTCAAATATCTTCGTAGTAAATGTTCAATTATTCCTTCCATCTATCCATCCATCCAGGGTCGCACCATTCCCAGCAAGCATACAGCATGAGGCAGAACAATCCCTGAACAGGGTGCCAGCTCATTGCTACTGCTGCGCCACAGAGTCCTTGAATACTTAATCATTAACAGTATATATTATTTAAAAGAAGTTAAAATCCATCCATCCATCCATCCATTTTCTAACCCACTGAATCCGAACACAGGGTCACGGGGGTCTGCTGGAGCCAATCCCAGCCAACACAGGGCACAAGGCAGGAAACAATCCTGGGCAGGGTGCCAACCCACCGCAGGACACACACAAACACACCCACACACCAAGCACACACTAGGGCCAATTTAGAATCGCCAATCCACCTAACCTGCATGTCTTTGGAATGTGGGAGGAAACCGGAGCGCCCGGAGGAAACCCACGCAGACACGGAGAGAACATGCAAACTCCACGCAGGGAGGACCCGGGAATCGAACCCAGGTCCCCAGATCTCCCAGCTGCGAGGCAGCAGCGCTACCCACTGCGCCACCGTGTCGCCAGAAGTTAAAATGTATCTGTATAATGTAATATATATACTTTACAGTATTTCATCTTAAAAATGATATCAAGGGCTCCAAGAAGATAGCACCTAGAAACCTAAATCGACTTAGAAGCCAGTTGTCATCATCCTTAAATATGCGCTCTCTTCTATTGAATTGAATTCCTTTATTGTTATTGTGTGGTACAATGAGATTCAATATGCAAATTGTCCATAAACTTATCTCTTATATATATTTCTCTTCTAGTTCGTCCTGCTTCCACTTCAAAACCGGTCCCGCCCACACGCAGCCAACACGGCATTTCTCGATTCCTATTCGTCCTCTTCCAAACCCTTCCCCACACTGCCTGAACAGTTGTATGTTTTTGACACAGCACAAGCTACTGAAGTACACTTACAAAATAAAGCAAACTCTGCATGCAGCGAAAATTTACTTCTCCAGCTAGTTTCCATGCTCAGAACCATCAACCCCTTCGCTAAATCATACAAACACATGCATGAAATCGCTCAGTACAATCCAACAGCATCTGTACGAATGGTTTACAAGGAAAACCCTAGGCAGGATTTACGACAATACAATGCCCCGATATATCACACCGATGTTGCAGCGATTTTCGTCGGAGAAGACGGCGAACCGCCTGCCGAAAGGGACATTTGCATCTATTCCATAGGCAACTCCTGTAAACAGATTTCCACGCTCAATATGAATTGCGATCCTGTGGTTTACCCACTTTTATTCCCTTACGGAGATATTGGCTGGCACAAAGATTTACAACATGTTCCCGATAAAAGAACCGCCAAGTGAATAAAGCTTACTCAATGCCAATTTTACGCGTACAGATTAGCAATGAGGAATACATTTAGTATTTTGCACTCCAGCGGCAAACTATTCCAACAGTACATCATAGATGCGTATGTTAAAAATGACGGCGTGCGTCTCAACTATCTCAGATTACATCAACAAGATCTGCGTGTGGTACAATACAAAGGACTATCAGATGCACTGCAAGCAAACACTGAAAATAACAACGTACGTGTAGGCAAAATAATCATATTACTATCCACATTTCCAGGAAGTCCAAGATACATGCAACAAAACTATCAGGATGCCATGGCCATAGTACATAAATTCAGAAAGCCTGATTTATTTATCACTTTCACATGTAATCCTTCTTGGGCGGAAACTCTACATGCACTGTCAGATACCCAAAGACCAGAGCACAGACCTGATATTGTAGTACAAGTCTTTTGGATTAAGCTTAAGGAATTACTTAGAGACATTCTACAAAAAACATCTTTTTGGGGTTGTTATTGTTTTCTAGGGTTAGATCCTTCGACTCATTATCTGTCGTCTCCACCAAAACACCTATTCACAACTGTGTCTTTCAAAAAGTATTTATTTCTTCTTGATTTCTGAATTCCTTTCTCACTGTTTTCCATTCCTATTCTTACACTTACGTATGCTACAGTGAGCGTCGGCTAGATTTCCTATAAAATGGTAAAATAACAACAATAATAATATAGGATAAAAAACAGTGAAAAATATACATAAGTGGCTCGGGTTGTGCAATATTACAACTGTAATGCACATTTACATTATGGCAATTGTACTTATAAGTACAAACAGTTCTACCGGGAGCACTTGATAGACTAATTGAGTGCGTTTATAGCTCTTAGAATGAAACTGTTTCTGAACCATGAGGTCTGTACAGGAAAGGCTCTGAAGCGTTTGCCGAATGGAAGCAGTTCAAATGGCACGTACTAGAAGCTGCATCCCGATATTTCTCCCCGCTCTTGACACAATCTGCCGTAGAGCTTTCCGATCACCTATTATACAGCTGTGATTCCACACTCAAACACGTTATGTTTAAATACTCCAAGTGGTACACTGAGAGTAACAACGCTAAAGTGGCTATGGTATTTGGAATATTTTGGACATTCGGTACACCATTATATGGTTACAGGTTGATTACAATCAGATGCCTTGAACTAAACACAATATGCTGTTAATTTCAGGGTATTTGAGAATCTAAAAAATAAAGGGAAACCACACAAGAACAGTAGCACTGCTTTGTCACTGGGTGCCGCCAGTTTGCAAAACTGAACGGAGAACTTGTATATGCAAGGGATTGAGCTGGCATGAAAATGTACGTGGCTTTACGCCAAGTTTAGTTTATATAAATCGCGATGTGAGCGTGGAAACTGGAATACGCAACATTTTTGTGCGTACGCACCATTTATACATGAGGCCCCTGGAGTGCGGTAAATGAAAAATCTTAGTGAATGAGCCGCCACTGACAAAAGTAGGTGACGTGACATTGTTCTTAAGAATGCATGGCTAAGCTTGGGAAACATGGTATTTCATACAATATTAACTAAGCCTCAAAGCTTCCTGTAAAAGACATATGAAGCCAAGTCAAGGTGACCTGATTTAGGGACATATAAGCACTATGGTGACAAAGCAAGGATATAAACAGGGACCATCCTAATGTGGTTTTAGCAGCTGCAATTAAAAAGTTTGTAAACAATGCTAAATTAAATAGCATAAGCCGCCCTAATTCAGGGTGTTCATAAGAAATGTAATGATTTACTTGAGGTAAAAATACATAATAAAAAGAATAGTTGCGTCAAATATTTCAAATATTAAAATATGTGCTTCAATTTAAATTTATAAAGTCTAAATATTCTCAAGTGTAATAGATGTGCCATTTTTCACCATCTGCTAGGCATCCATGAAGAGATAGATCCCTAGTGAAGGATCAAAAGTATCATCATATTCGAAATAACTGACCTTGAAATGTCTAAAACAATACTCCACATGCTTAAATTTGTCATTTTTAGACTTATGAAAGTGACTCTCTGAGGACTAGGACCACCCGTAAAGAATCAAATATTAAAAATATTACCGTATTCATAATCAGCAAACTCTAAATAGCATAAACCAACACTCCACCTGACGTGGCACACACAACTTTAGGTCTTTCTGATCATTTTTGCTGAAGACACCTTTTGGATTGCTCTATCATAGGTTGTAATTTCCTGCAAAAATATGCTCCAAATTGGCCTAAATGTGATTGTTTTTCAGTTCTAGACGGGCAAAAATATCTTGATGTCTTGCTTAACTAGACATCAACACCTCAAACAGTATCATTGATCGTTTTTTTGTATTGGTGAGTCAGGAGGCACTAGACCAAAAAAAAAAAAAAAAACCCCTTACGTGACTCCAAAGCATTCATAAGTAATTTCTATGAACACAATAAATGCTCCACACTGTGGAATTCCCAGGCCAGTCAACTCAGCAATGAGAGGCAAGTGTGTAGTAATTCATGACTGGAAGATTTCCATTCAGTAACTGGAGGTAAACAACAATTAATCACAAAAGCCATCAACTTATACCAAACCAGCTGCAATTTGTTCCCTAATTTAATTTGTATAAGTCAGGTCACTCATCAAGAATCCTTTTATCAAAAAAATAATCAGCCAACCTACATATCACAAACATATTTAAATATTAAACATAATATATTTGAGCACAAGGGCTTTAAACACATCTGAGCACAAATACTTCCCACATTTTAAACATTACAGTATGGAAACATTTAAGGTATGACTTACAGTTCTCAGAGTATGAGGTCTTTATTAAATGAATATTCACTAACAGAAGTTCAATTCTTCGATACTTTGGATATATTGACCCTCTGGACTTAGTTACTTACATGTTATTTAGGGTTGTTTACCTGACCTGTTTATACCTTAAAAAACATTTAAATAATGTTTATAATGTTTAAAATGTTGGAAGCCTTTGTGTTCAAATAAACAAAGTTAAATATTTAAATGTTTGTGATATGTAGGTTGGGTAAGCTAATTTTTTTATAAAATGTTTTTTGATGATGGGCCTGGCTGTTCCTTAATTTGTATTTGTAAATAACAACTGAAATTGAACCAAGAAGTAATTAATCTTTTATTCATTTTGCGATATTTGCTGTAAACATTTTATTTTACTAAATGAAAGAATTTATGAGGTTTATGATATAAACCAATGTTGTAATAGACTTATTAAGATGAAACAAGTACTTATGTATATTATACAGAACCAATAAATACAGACAAGCTATAAAGAACATAAGCATGTCTGACAAATTTGCAGATTTTAATGCAGGGTCACAAGGAAACTGAAGTATGTCCTGTATGGATGCACTGGGCTAAGAGCAGGAACCAATCTTGAAAGTGCTCACCAGTCTCACATAGGGCACACTTACTTACATAAGGAGCAGTAGAGGAGAAAGCTGGAGCAGAAGTTGCAGAACAGCATGAAGGAAGTGTGGGATGGGATGAAGATCATCACTGGCTGCAGCTCGAAGCGGGGTACCACCATCGAGAGAGACGTGAAGATAGCAAACCAAATGAACATCTTCTTTAACAGGTTTGACCACCCTAACCCACTCTCACCTCGGAGTACTGCACTCTCTACACATCCTTCTGCTGATACCAACATAGAAGAGACATCCCCACCCACAATTACAGCAGCGCAAGTGAGCAGAGAGCTGAGGAAACTTCGTGCCAGCAAAGCAGCAGGTCCAGATGGAGTATCGCCACGACTGCTGAAGGTCTGTGCATCAGAGCTGGGGGGTCCTCTACAGCGCATCTTCAACCTGAGCCTGGAACAGGGGAAAGTCCCGAGGCTTTGGAAAACATCTTGCATCACCCCAGTCCCAAAGGTATCACGTCCTGGTGAGCTGAATGACTTCCGGCCTGTCGATATAACATCACATGTGATGAAGACCATGGAGCGGCTGCTGATTCACCACCACCTGAAGCCACAGGTCCAACACGCCCTCGACCCTCTGCAGTTCGCATACCAGGAGAAGGTGGGAGCGGAAGATGCCATCATCTATATGCTACATCGATCCCTCTCCCACTTGAACAGAGGCAGTGGCACTGTAAGAATTATGTTTCTAGACTTCTCTAGCGCCTTCAACACCATCCAACCTCTGCTCCTTAGGGACAAGCTGACAGAGATGGGAGTAGATTCATACCTGGTGGCATGGATCGTGGACTATCTTACAAACAGACCTCAGTATGTGCATCTCGGGAATTGCAGATCTGACATTGTGGTCAGCAACACAGGAGCGCCGCAGGGGACTGTACTTTCTCCGGTCCTGTTCAGCCTATATACATCGGACTTCCAATATAACTCGGAGTCCTGCCACGTGCAAAAGTTTGCTGACGACACTGCTATCGTGGGCTGCATCAGGAGTGGGCAGGAGGAGGAGTATAGAAACCTCATCAAGGACTTTGTTAAATGGTGCGACTTAAACCACCTACAACTGAACACCAGCAAAACCAAGGAACTGGTGGTGGATTTTAGGAGACCCAGGCCCCTCATGGACCCCGTGATCATCAGAGGTGACTGTGTGCAGAGGGTGCAGACCTATAAATACCTGGGAGTGCAGCTGGACGATAAATTGGACTGGACTGCCAATACTGATTCTCTGTGCAAGAAAGGACAGAGTCGCCTGTACTTCCTTAGAAGACTGGCATCCTTCAACATCTGCAGTAAGATGCTGCAGATGTTCTATCAGATGGTTGTGGCGAGTGCCCTCTTCTACGCAGTGGTGTGCTGGGGAGGCAGCATTAAGAAGAAGGATGCCTCACGCCTGGACAAACTGGTGAGGAAGGCAGGCTCTATTGTTGGCATAGAGCTGGCCGGTTTGACATCCGTAGCAGAGCAACGGGCACTCAGCAGGCTCCTATCAATTATGGAGAATCCACTACATCCATTAAACAGTGTCATCTCCAGACAGAGGAGCAGTTTCAGCAACAGACTGCTGTCACTGTCCTGCTCCACTGACAGACTGAGAAGATCATTCCTCCCCCAAACTATGCGACTCTTCAATTCCACCAGAGGGGGTAAACGTTGAACATTATTCAAGTTATTGTCTGTTTTTTACCTGCATTTTTTATTACTCTTTAATTTAATATTTTTTGCTGCTGGAGTATGTGAATTTCCCCCTGGGATTAATAAAGTATCTATCTATCTATCTATCTATCTATCTATCTATCTATCAGTTAAATCTGCACATCTTTGAGATATGGGTGGCAAACAGAACGCCCTAAGACACAGGAGAATTTACAAACTCCACAAAAGTTACCAGGCCAAAATATAAACTCAGGTACCTTGAGATATAAGCCAGCAGTGCTAACCAATGCATTACCTTAACATCTCTGAAAGGAAAAAGTGAATTTAAAGATATCAACAAATAAACAAAGCAAGCAGTGGTGCTGCATGCCCTTGCCTTGTATGCCATTGCCTCCTACTGAGCAAAAGCCAGCCAAACATCTCTCACATGAGCTGTTTCAGTTGAGTCAGGAGGACAATGAATCCAAAAATAGGGAAGGATTGTTTCACCCTGGCCGCTCTGCTTACTATGGACAACTTGTACTTTTCACAGGCGAAAAGGGAAGTAACAAATGGTTTTCCTTTTCTGCTTCTCCTTACTGAAACGCTTGCTTAATTTCCTTTACAATGAAAGCAACAAAAGTTATTGTGGGGGCTCCTTTCCCCCCCCCCCCCAAAATGAAGTCTGATGCAAAAGTGCATTCCTTTTATACAATAAAACTCAAGGCTGCTGCAAGCCTACCAATGATGATGTGAGAATTACCAGCATCATCTTCTGAGCTCTTAAACTCCAAGCAGAATCCTTTAAAGCAGGGATTCCCAAACTATTTTGGGCAAGAGACCCCTTTTCCAAAATGAACTGATACCTCAGACCCCCCATAGCCAAATTACTTTAAAAATTCTCTCTCTAGTTTTTTTCCTAATGATACAAAATACTTACCAATTTAAAAGCTTTGCGGTTGGTTAAGTGAGTAAACTTGACATCATTTTCTCATCAAAATTTAACAAAATAAATAGACATAAAATTCAGTAAATATCAAGTGTAATTAATAATTATTAATATAAATTACGTAAAAATACTTAAGTAGGTAATTATTTTTTGAAAAAAAACATTTAAATCGCAAAGTAAAGATAAAAAAATAAAAAATTCAGTGTGATGGATGAACCTGGTGACTTTCTACCAATCTAGCTAAATCTGGTTCAATATTGGTGAGTTGCAGCCTTAAATCTCCGCGTTCGTTGATTTTCAAACAGTTTCTTTGTTTTGTCAAAATGTTTGTAACCACACTGAAGCCTTTTTCGACTAGGTATGATGATGGAAAAGCGATAAGGTATTTTTCAGCAATGTTCCACAATGCAGGATACTGTGTTTCAATGTTGCGCTGCAACCAGAACTTCTGATAGCCTTGGTTGAACTTCTGCTTAAGCTCCTCGTCTGTGCTGATGGTGATCAACTCTTCTTGCATTATCACATTAGCTTCTTCCATGGCTGTGATATTGTACGGATTTATTATCCATTGAGGAATTTGTAAATTTAAGAGATCCTCAAACCTCTTAGTAAAATCCTTGTGTAATGCGTCCAAGTGAGTGACATATGATAAAATAACATCGTCTTGAAGCATTTCTGGTAATTTTGACAAATGCGGAAACTGTGAATATTCTTTTCTGCTTAAATTTTGTTTATAAAGGATAAGTTTACCCACAAAGGCCGATATTATTGATTTTGTTTTAATCAAGTTGAGATCGTCACCCTGCAGCTGCAAATTAACTTTGTTAAACATACCAAAGATATCAGTCAAGTAATAAATATCTGTTTTACAATTGTTCAGATTTTCTTTCAAATTCGGATCTTTTTCTTGTAAAAACTCCAACACAGATTCAAAAATAGTTGAAAATCTTGCTAAGCAAGAGCCTCTTGATAGCCAGCGAACTTCAGTGTGCAGAAGTAACCGAGTAAAGACTTCGTCGTTTTCCTCACATAGCTGAGCAAATAACCGAGAGTTCAAAGAATTGCTTCGAATCTTGTTGACAGCATTTATAACATGTTGTAAAGACTGGTGCAATCTAGGACACAGATTTTTTGCTACTAAATGCTGTCTGTGAATCACGCAGTGAATGACCAGTACCTCAGGCAGTTGTCGCTTTAAGTGAGCTATAAAACCTCGATGACGACCAACCATAGATGGTGCACCATCAGTCGCAACAGAAACAATGTTCTTCCATGGAATAGCTTTGTCGGTAAAAAAAACGTTCCACGGCCTGAAAAATCGATTCTCCTCTGGTATCAGTCTCTAAATATGTAGCAAAAAGCAGTTCTTGGCACATATTTTCATCTTTAATATATCGAACATATCCTAACAACAGAGATTCATTGCCAGGTAATGTAGACTCGTCCAACTGGAGAGAGAATCTGTTGGTCTGTAAGAAATTGCATAAAATGTTTTCCACGTCGCGACCCATCTCGTCTATTCGTCTCTGAACGGTGTTATTGCTCAAAGGAATTCTCTTTATAATATCATGTGCGGGCTTGTGCAATACATTGTTGAGGACCTCCGCAATGGCTGGTAAAATAAGCTGCTCTCCAATTGTGTGGGGTTTCCCCGACTTCGCTATTAGTACAGATATATTATAGGACGCTCGTAAACCATCAACGTCTTGCATAGATGATGACGCAAACATCGATCTTATGGATGGCCTTTTCTCTAGTTTTTCTATAAGTGCTTGAAAGAATGACAAGGGCTTACTTTTTTTGTCAGCATGTACTCTTGATAAGTGGTCCTCCATTTTTGAAGGCTTCATGGCATCGTTACTGAATACTTTTTCACATATGAGACACATCGGCAAGTGTTGATTTGATAGAGATGGAATAAATCCAAACTTCAAGTAGTCCAAACTGTATTGTCTGCATTTTTTTTTCGTGTCTGCCATCATAAAACTCGCAGTAAACTTGCAAATCAAAAAAAAAAATATGTTTAAGAAACTACTTAAAAAAACAATAATAAAACGCGCGTAGGTAACTAAGCACTTTGTAAATTCTTTTTCAATCACTTTATTTTAATTCACTTTATTTAACTATGTAATCACTTTGTAATCTCTTGAAATAAATTAGTAGATGAGTGTATTATCATTCAAGCTCCAACGAATTTCAAAACGCAAATGAACTTTCAACCTAAGTGCAAGCTTGTTCCATCCATCCATTTTCCAACCCGCTGAATCCGAACACAGGGTCACGGGGGTCTGCTGGAGCCAATCCCAGCCAACACAGGGCACAAGGCAGGAACCAATCCCGGGCAGGGTGCCAACCCACCGCAGAGTGCAAGCTTGTTATATAGTAAAATATCAGAAGCATGTTTGGACTTGAACTTGATCATGATTTCGTTCGTGTTAAATCGCGTATATGCGTCAAATACAGAACAAGTCAAAACGTGCCCGAAAGACTTATACGCTCGAACTCATTATCTTGCACGAACTTGTCCACGCTTATTGACTTGTTGAGTTTTTTAAAAGTACAACAATGATACTTCCTACTAAAATATTAGTCATTCTTATAACAAGTTGGTACACGTAACACAACTTATACAGTATCTTGAAAGTTTCAAATAAGAACTTGTGTTAATTAATAGGGGTCGATTTTTAGACCTCGTCGACCCCCAAAATCAGTTTTCGTTTATGTCGACCCCTGGGAAATCTATTTCGACCCCAAGGGGTCGATATCGACCACTTTGGGAACCTCTGCTTTAAAGAAACCTGTATGGTTATATATATGTATATGTAGTGTCTTTCCTCTCCCAATAGGTTTACAATTAGTTTAAATGGCACATTGAGATATAATGATTTATAAGAGGGCATGCCAAAACACTAAAGGAAAAATGAATCTTAGAATTTTTAAGAATTGTACTGAGGAATGGAAAAGAAGTATTAGTGGACAGACAAAAACATAGCCAAGGGGCAGTGGGGGCACTTAAAAACACCAAGAGAATCAAGTAACCAAAAGAGAAGCTGTAATGGGGATACTTTAACGATTTCAGCTGACAGATACAGGTAATAAGTCTTAGCCTGCTTTGGTGAAGCTGAACAGGAATGCAGTGTATTCTGGGAAAGCCAAAGGTTTTTTTTTTTTTTTGCATAGTTTGATTTTGCAAATTTTGAGTCCTTTGAGAAAGTAACACTGAGTTTGTGATAATGATTCTGTTCACAGGAAAGCCAGGTATTTTTTGTGTGTGTGCTCATTTTGGGCAAGAAAGGAGAGGAGCTGATGCTAACAGACAATTGCAAGGAGTCTTCACAAAGAGTTAAGCCACACAGGTTGAATGATTCTTTGTACCTCTTATGATGGACAGCCGGCGTTTCAGTCTAGCCGGGACGTCCCTCAACAAAAGAAGACAGCCTTTTTAGGGCACTATATCCCCTGGGACGCTAGATGGCAGCTCCCCTGGATGGAAATGGTTCCTCGGATTCCCGCAGGGCAGCATGTGACATGGAGTCCATCTCTTCAGCCCTGTTGGGTGCCGTGGGTGCCGCCAGAGGGAGCTCACCAAGAACCCGGGGACTTTTACAATTACGTCACGAGGACGGAAGCCCGCAGTGCTTCTGGGACAACTGATAAAGGAAGATGTGGTGTTGACCTGGAGAAGAAATACTTCCGGGTCATAGACTTTAAAAGGACTGTGGGAAACCCCAGCACACCGAGCCAGAGTTGGGTGGGAGTGTGGCGGAGCTGCTGGGAGTTGGAGTGTATTTATTGTTATTGATTTGTATTATTGATTATTGAGTGGAGAATTGTGGAGTGTGCAGTGCTTTGTGCACGTTACTGAAGAAAATATTAAAAGAATCTTCTTGTGCTTTTATACGTGTGTCTGGGACGTCTGTCTGGTGGGTTCAACGAGGCAACAGCGGCCCTAGCGTCCACACTCTTTAAATTTGCTGCCATTTGTTATGAGGCAAATAAGCATAATTTTAGTAAGTGAGAGCTTAAAGCCAGTGTCTCTGTCTAACTGTTAATAGCATCAATGAGAAGTTTGTTTTTTATGCCTTTTATGCTCCTTTAGTCTTCAAGCAGACACCTTTGAGAAATCCTATAAACTGGGATGAAGTAAAGGAATGAAAGTAAAGATAGCCCCAGTCAGTCAGCCTGCCATAGGGATATCTAGAGTGAAATACATAGGATGGAGCATGAAAACTGACACAGGTAAGAAGTTACAGGTAACAGTTACATAGCTGTTCTTGACATTTCTTCCTATCCTCAAATTACAAAAGAACTAAATACGTCAGTTGGCACCTTTTGTGTTAGGTTCATGTCATAGCATGCATCACATAACATGATAAAAACAGAACACAAGTCAATTACACAGTCTAAACAAAGATGAGACACCCAAAAACCTAAAAGTAACTTAAGCATGATTTCCCCTAACTCACAACAAAGTTTGTTTTTATTTAGTCAATATCTAATGCTAGAATGCAAGAAGATGTGTACTGCCATCTTTTAAAGGAGGAGCAAGGTGACACACACAACAAAATGTACCCATCCAAATCACATGACTAGCAGTGGGCATAGCAACTGCAAACATTATGACCACAGCCATGCAAAATGGTCATAAAACAGTGATGACCACCCAAAAATGGAATACAAAACAGAATTTTAGGTGATGTAACTGACATAATGAAAAAAACATAAATAAATAAGGAGAAATACATGAGTAAAAAGTCTTTAGGGAAGCCATAACACAATGACACTGGCCATAAGAATTCTCCGCAACACTGCATCATTCAGAGCGTGAAAGGCACACCTGCAGACACTAAAATATATATATATTTTTTATTATTGTCAATCACCATTATTATTTGTCACTCCTCACAGCCTTTTCGAAATGACACAAAGGCAGATAAGCAAAGACTTCAGGGCACAGACTGGTGACTGACCCTTGACCTCTAATAGAACAAAAACCTCCTCACCCCAAGGGAATACTGAGTTTAATACAGAATCTAAACTGTACCCCACCTGGTATCAACACGCTCATTTACTAGGGCTTTGCATGGCATTTGGAGATAAGGCGAGATGACTTAAAGACAGGCAAAGAGCTGGTGCCAGAACTGGATTTGACTAGGAATCTTCTGCCTTAACAGAAGGACCATGCAAGTACTACTGAACCATTACCTGAAGGAGGTGGTTATCTGTTTTTTTTTTTTTTACTCTTCGACTGATCATGCAGCGCTCTATGAAGAGAACAGAATATCTCAGAGAAATTGGGCCACGACATGCCACCTGAATCCAGTGTCTTGGGTTTGAAGCCAATTCCTGGCTCTAATGTGTGTGTAGTTTGCATATTCTCCCCGAGTATGTGATTTTGTCTTGTCACAAAAATGAGACATACACAGATAAAGGTTTGGGGCAGCCACCCATATAATATGGTATCCTGGCTGCAAAGTTGTTTTCTTAGCAATAAACAGCACTGATGTTCTGGACTCAAATGTATGCACAAGACTGAGGAATTAGGAAAAAGGGCAGGGTTTTAAAGGGGAAAACAGGAACTGAAGTCATAAGGATCAGGCTCATGTTCTTTATCCATTGGTTCGAGTCCAGACGTGACATCAGAGGGGCCGGAGCCAGTAAGGTCTCCTTCCATTGGCTCGGTCCCGGAAATGACGTCAAGAGAGCCAGACGGAATCTCCAGGGAAAGGTCTGCAGGCAAGAGAGAAAGAGAGTCAGTGCTCTCTGCCACATCCCGGCATGCCTCAGAACTGCCGTCACCCAAGCCCTTTAGCTGCCTCCCATGCGCACGTGTGTGACAGTCTGCTACTCCAGTTTTTCTCCACCTTTCCAGAGACACATATGACAGGTTAACTGATGAGTATAAACTGGTCTATATGAGTACAAGTGTTTAAGTGAGTGGGCCCTGTAGTTGATTGACCCAGGGTTCATTCCTGTCCTGCACACAATTATGCCAAGATAGGCAGGATTCAATGAAACGGAACTTGACAAATTTCGAGCATGCAGCATAAACATTTAGGAAGTGCGGTACCATGGGACAGGTAACCAGAAAGGTTCTAGTACGCATGGCATAGATTTATGCAGAACTGGAAAAACATGCATGCCAGCTTCACAATTTGGGATCTCTAGAATCCCTGTGGCTAAGAGTCTTGTGCTACCACTACTGTATTATTCTTCCTGTTCAACTTGTTTTCACTTGATATTTTGCAGAAGTTACTCCAATAACTATGAGCTCTGAGCTATGCTGGGCTGAATGTGGATCTAAACTAGAAAAGCTTTTTCTTAATATTCATATTCAACTGACTACCAGACTCCTCAGAATGACACAGTTAACAGAGGCAGAAACGCTTTACATGTGGCACTTAATTGACTCACCTCAAGGAAAAATATCAAGTAAAATGCCTCACCTTTCCAGTCCTTTATGGATCTGATTACAGTCTTCTCAGAAGATGCAATGTCATAAGCTGAAGGCAGGTGATGTTACCTGACATGGAAGTACACAGGCACTCAGTGACCAAGATGAAATCTGAATTGGGAACCTCTTGATTTGATATAGTTTAGCAAACAATCTGCAAGTTCAATGAGACTGAGGTGACTTATCTAGCAGCACACTCCGCTTCAGTAGTAACAGTAGAAGCTTTAATAACAGAAACCAACATTATCTGGAAGGAGTCCACTTTTAAAAGTTTGAATTAAATATACTTAAAGCATCTCTGCAGAAGAACAAGGCGGTAAGGCCATGAGGCTTGGGAACATACTAGGCCTCTGTGCTAAACAATGGGTTTGTACTCTTTTTCCATTGCATATCTAATATTTTGCTTAATTGAACTAACTTTGATACAAAGTATTCCATTACCTTGTTTCAGAAAATGTGTCAATGAAACTCCAATCAATAGAAAGAATAATAACCAATAAAATAGCTGCATTATTAAGAACAGAATCCTTTACATCACCAAATACTACCACCCACCCTTTCTCCAATTTTTTCATAATCCAGGTGACATTTCAATTGCCTCTGCACAAATGGGTCAGTTAGGGTGCAACCTCCATTTTAATGAAATCAGCTTAAATTACTTTTATTTTATGTGCCTTTCGTGGTCATATCCCTAATAGCTAATACATTTTGCATTATACCATATTTAGGATGTTATTATCATCAACACACTGGCTACAAAGAGTTTAGCAGATATAGCAGAAGGACAGGTCAGTCAGGAGAAAGCTGCCAAGCATATTATATTAAAAATGGTCTCTTATAGTAAATGCTGCAGCCTCATAGCAGGACCAGAAGAAATTATGGTACAAAAGGCTTCCTGTGGTGACTTTTTTTAAATTTGACACCTTGTGACTTTTCAGCTTTAGAATTAAGAAAGTGTCAAAGTTCTGGAGCCCTCCTGAACACTGAACTTCTTAGAATGCATTTGTTACAAGCACACTGTGCTATACACACCACATATGGCCATCCTATCGACATCCTCTAATACAATTAAAGGGGGAGAAAACATTCTAAATTAGCAAATTTAAAAGTATATCTTTATAAGAATTCCCACCCATTACCTCAGTATTATAACAATAAGTTGGCATGTGACCACTTTGCAAGGCTACTGAAATCATTATTTATTGGAACCAAACACTTTGTACAAGTATGGCAACTACTGTATAGGGCTCAACTGAAAAATGTAACTGTGGGAAAGGGACCTTTAAATTGGCACCTCAGAAAAGGAGTGAAACTCACCCATACATAGTATATACTCTAGTTCTAGCTAAGCACTCCATAATTCAATTAAAGGTCTATCATTGATGATCTTCTTCTCCTTTTGGCTACTCCCGTTAGGGGTTGCCACAGTGGATCATATTGTCCACATATTGATTTGGCAAAATTTTACACCATATGCCCTTCCTGACGTAACCCTCCCCATTTATCCGGGCATATTTTTCTAATTTAAAAGTGTCCAAAATGTACCTAGGGCAAGACCCAACCTGCAAGTTCTGCAATCTAGCTCAAGAATCACTAGGCCATATGTTTGAGAATGCGGTAAATTAACTTTATTTTGGGGAAAAAAATCTTTACATAATTCTCAAATATCCTCAGAATTACAATCACTCTTAATGCATTAACCTTGATATTTGGTGTACTTCTGGATGGCATTACACTGCATGGAGATAAGTCAATTGTAACAACCTATAGCACCCCACAAGCACACAGATTTATCATGCTCAAATGGAAGAATCCCAAACCATCATCTATAACTCACTGGGTAAGCAATGCTCTTTATTATTTTAACTTCTAAATAAAATCTATTTTTTCTTACAGAATATGTCCAAAACATTTTTTAAAATATTGGAAGAATTCATTAATGTTATTTTAGAATAAGCATGCTGTACCTATGATTTACACTGTTATACTTATTTTATAAAATTAGAAAAAAAAAAAAAAAAGTTAGATGGGGTTTTTATTTTGTTCAAGTCTCTCTTTTTTCTTTCTTTTGGCTGGGGGTTGTATCTTGTTTTGCTTTGTTTTTTTAACCTCATTTATATTAATTTTGAAAAAAAAATGGTTGTATCTGTTATTATGTTTGATTGAGCAGCATACCATTGTACTTTTCTGGATTTTGAAAAATAAAAAAAATATATATATCTGCGTCTATGTAGATCTACTGAACTGTACTGTTCTTAATTAGGGTATTTTCATTTACAACATCTCATTTAAAAAACCATAAAGCCACTTTTTAAACCTATTCAGGTCAAGGTTTGTAATCAAGTCACTGTGTTGTCAGGTTTCTAACATTTACTATTGTGGGATTTATGCAGCACATGCATGGAACTTTAGCTGATTAATAACACTAAAAAAATTAACATTTAAAGGGGAAAGTCAAATAATTTAAAATTTCAAATGTCACAATCTATTGATGGATTAATCCTTCTCAAACAGTCTCATTTATCAAATCAAATTTAGGTGTCTCAACATATTTCTTAAAAATCTTTGTTAAGCATTTTAGAAGAGCCTAGCTTTTTCAATTAAGTGTATTATAAAGAGGCACGGCATTTTGCAGTTACATCATTGCACTAGTGATTCTAAATTGCCTACTGAGGTTAATATTATTGCAAATCAAATAGCTTGCTTTAACAAAATACGTGAAATGTACAGCCCTAAATCAGAGAATGAGCAGCTCCCAATTATACAAGGAGTTTTAAAATTTAATTTTTAAAATTATAGTATAGCTCTCAGAGATACTGGGAAAACTCTTTGGACTGGTTTGATATAAATCCTACAGTTTCTGAATTGTTGGGTCGGAAAATTGACATAATCAGAAGTGAGGCCCAAAAGTGTAAAGACAGCGAGACTGGGTAACAACCTAATGTTCAAGCAACAATTATGAGGAGAACAAAATTAATCTCCTACCGTAGATCATTAAATCATATTACTGTATGTATGAATTGCTTTGTAAGATGTCACTTGTATTTGAAATAAGCAATGATTATTTGAGACAGGCTTACAAAACATGAAGAAAACAATCAGCTTGTGTGCACAAAAGTTAGCTTTAACTCCAGTTTTCTATGAACAAAATTAATAGTAATACATGAACATACTGAGGAGAACAAATAACACAAACCGACTATAGCAAGACTGGCAATGTAAATGGAAAAGCTCACTAATATTATAAAGAGACAGCACAAAATTCATAGCAGCAAGATAAAATAAAGACAAGCAAATGTATGTACTGTTCATGAAAATAAAATAAAATAAAAACAAAGATAATAAATATGAACACAAAAAAGAGCAGTTGTGTGACATGAATCTGAAGAACTGGAAAAATATCACAGATCATAACATTGTGTTGTTTTTTATTTTATTTTTTAAGTGATAGCTAGTTTGTTATGCGGTGAAATGACCTCTTTGCAATTGTTATTATCCATCCATTTTCCAACCCGCTGAATCCGAACACAGGGTCACGGGGGTCTGCTGGAGCCAATCCCAGCCAACACAGGGCACAAGGCAGGAACCAATCCCGGGCAGGGTGCCAACCCACCGCAGGACACACACAAACACACCCACACACCAAGCACACACTAGGGCCAATTAAGAATCACCAATCCACCTAACCTGCATGTCTTTGGACTGTGGGAGGAAACCGGAGCGCCCGGAGGAAACCCACGCAGACACGGGGAGAACATATTAAAACAATAAAAAGGATGCTAAAGTAGAACTTGGGGGTGGTAAATTTCTGAGTTTACTACATCTGAATAGGAGCACAGATGTCACTGTAGATCTGAAAACTTGGTAAAAAAAAAAAAGGACATCAGTAGAAATTTGGGGAAGGTTGGGTAATTTATTTTAAATGTTTTTTTCTTCTTGGCACATAACAAAGATGAAAACAAGATAAATCAAAATACCCAATATGAAAAGCAGATCTTGAAGAGTGCATAAGGGAAAAAAAATCTTTGGGTAGTGTGTCATGTTAACATTGATGGAAGACATTGGTAGAAGTCAGGTGTAAAAATTCTGAAATAAAGACTACAGCAAATAATAAAATAAGAAAAAATATTCTATCCAGATGTACTTAAATAAGAATATGGTCATCCAATCTACAAAAAGACAACTTGCCAGCCACAAGGGGTGTTGGTATTTGGCAGCATTGTCCCACTGCATTTTCTCTGCAATGCAGACAAGTGGCCACTCGTAGCACTCCAAACTGGTTAATTACCTCTACCTATCCACCAATCAGAGCGCTCAGTGCTGACAGGCTGCTTGTTACACAGGTAGTTATAAAACTGTGTTTTGACTTATATAATTATCCAGCTGTGCAAACTTAGCCCCAAAGTAAGGTGGCGAGTCTTTCAAAACGTGTCAGTTATGGCTAGTTGGCGTTAACAAGGCTGGAGTTCTAAATGGGTCAATGAGATCAACATATGGCTACAGCTAATTGGTGTTAAAAATTATTGGATTTGTGAATGGGTCTATGAGATCTATGCAATTGATTTCATACACTGTTTAAACACTGAATGTTTATTTTTCTAAAGTGTACATACACTTTCAAACATCATTCATATACAGTATGTCAGTATACAGTATTTTTTTTTATTTTCCAATTGTTGTATTTTTAGTATTGCTGATTTGTGAAAACCTGTTTCATTGTTGATTAATAAACTATTACATTTTTTTTGCCTAGCTTTATCCAAACATTCATCCTGTAAACTCATTTTTCACACTGCAGAGTTGCAGTGAGACACAGCAAAACCAAGTAACCACATATGAAAGGCAAAAACCAGAATTGGCAAATAATGCATCACAGGACCCACTCTTGCAAAAACTGATGACTGATCAATTCAGAGTCACTAATTAACCTAAAACATATTTTTAGGATGTGTAAGGAAAACTGAAGATTCAAATCCATGAAATCTGTTGCTGCGCATCCATCAAAAAAAAAAAATTGTAACACAAAAAGATGTTATACTTGGCTTGTATTAAGTGAGAACTCAAGGGAGAATGATGCAGTAGTGGTGAGGACACTTGCTTGTTCTCTTTGTTAGCTGAAGTGCTCTTGGTGCTCCAGTGATGATCTTTTCCATGTTCTGCTGGAGTGTGCAGAAGTTTGGATGGTGGAAATTTATGGAGGGCCATAATAATTCAAAAGTCCCCAGGATGAGCAGGTCATCAGTTGTGAGGTTCTGAAATGTTACGGTGTGGTAACACTTTTTAGAACTTTAAGGTAATATGATTATGTTGAAATAAAGTATACATTATGTAATTAGAAGCTTTTCCCCTAGAAATCTCCAGAAGCAAAGAACTTTAACAACATTTCTCCAGACAGATAAAGCATAATAAAGAAAATCAATAATATATAATAAAAAGGAAACGCAAGTAATGTAACATAATAATAAAATAGGTAGAAGTTAAATACATATTGTATATGGAGCAATAATGAATATTTCATTAGAGAGTTATGTATGTATAGTGCAAAGCCTATTGAAAACACAGATTGAACTGTCCACATAACTAAAGAGGGACACCTTTATGTGAATGACTAATGGGGAAGAGGGTAAACTGCATTTTAAGGTATGTAACAGCATTAAATTAATTAATTTTATGGTTAAATGGAAGATATAAGGAAAAGAAGTGATAAAATAAGGTACCTCAGTTTAGTAAATGAAGAATTTGTAGTCTCTAACTCCAAATAAAGAAGACAACTGCCTGAAAAGTTATTTCTGAAAAACACTTTGTCCCATTGCTGATTGTAATCAGCTTACTACTACTGTATCTGCTGGAGCGGAAAACCGTATATCTGTGGAGGCATGTCAAAAGCATACAAGATAAGGCTGACTAAGTAAATAACTCCACCTTGTGGGTTACAGTAACACGCCACTTACCACCGTTCTTAAGTGCCAAACAGGAAACAAATGCCACTGGGAGCATGGGGAGCACGCATCTGTCATCTTGGGTTCCTGGGTGTGCTGCAGAGAAGCAATAAAAAAAAGATGCTTGGAGGTTTTCATATTAATTTAAAAATATTCTACTCATCTAAATGAGCAAATATATACAAAATACTTAAAGGTTAATGGCAACAGTAGTTTAAATGTCAATCTCATTTTTCTTTCTCAAACAAAAACAGCAACATATAGTCCTCCAAAAAGACATTCCACAGAGGACAAATAGATAAACATCATCCTAAAAAATAAACACCAACTTAAAATGTTTTTGGCGGGCCTTTCTACTGCGCTGTCCATTCTGTACCACCCAGACCTCCTCTAAAACTCTTTACAAATTTTTTAGTAGTTTACCAAGTTTGAATGGAGCTCCTGCTGTTTAAATCCCCAATGATTTCTCTCACAGAAGCCATTCAGTGTTTAATTTTCAATTTAAAAAAAAAAAACAAACCATTGTACATCTTACAACAGGTATATTTATTTTGCCTGTGTCATGCTCTGTCCTTATCCATGTGATTGACCAGATGTTATCACCAGTCCCACATTTTCCAAACAGCTAGTCTTCAAAAAAGGGGCCTGTTCAGCCTAGCAGTGCCTACAATTAAGCAGATGCTTTGGAGTAAATTTGGTGATTGAGTTCTTTGACCGGGATTTTAATTTGCTGTAATGTTTAGAGCCATGTTCCTGTTTCAGAATTGTAGAATTTGACAAGTGCTAATGCCTACATTTTCATGACATTTTTCTCCTGTTAGTTTCTAACTATGTTCTTGTTTATTTGTTCAACTGAAAAGTGATTTTTGAATGGATCAACAAATACTTATGGGAGAAAAAGAAAAAAAAGGCAGATTTCATATTACCACAGGTTTCAAAATCTTTCACTTCCATTAAGACCGAAACACACAAATCAAGGATGCCTAATATACACTAATCTGGGTCTTTAGCATTTTTTGCATGTCTTACAGAGTTCACTGATTACTGTATATTGTTACTTTATCTACTGACTATATGAGCAGTCTACTGAAGTAATCTGTTGTGAAAAATTAATTACACCATTAATGATTGGTTCAAAAAATGTCAGTTACTGACAGGAAGAGGGTAGTAAACATTGTTTCAAATTAGGAGGCACTTCAGTTCCAGGCCTGGAGGGTTATAATGGCAGCAGATTTTGATTGTAAACAATCTCAATCTCAATCTGTTAATTAACATCTAATTTCTGCTTAAAACAAAACCCTTTGTATATACTTTTTTTGTTTTAGTTCTCCTCAGACTATGGATACCGTGGGAATGGTAGCCATCCAGGACTGAGACTGTCGATTCCAGTATTCACACATAAAGTTTATTAAGTTTTTGCATACACAACTAGTTTAATCTGCATATTTGGATTTACCTGGGTCAGTCGCTTGCCCACCCACCACAATCTAGGGCTTCATTAGACATCACTCGCCTCATTTTACTTTCCCCAACTTTCATCCATGTCTTCATTGGTGCTTCTTTTGGACTATTTTCCCCAATTCTGAAGGAACTGAAGGAAAATCTGTACCAAATCCCTGAACTCTACCATGTCTCTTCCCAAAGTAAAGCAGTGGTGCAAAGACAGACATAAGATAATTATCCATCCATTTTCTAACTGATTATATAGGGTCAGTTTTTTACCTTAAGGCTTAGTGTTGCCAAAATAGTCTTTGGCTCTCCCATAATCTTGTGAAGATAATAATGTAGCATGGATATTTTTATTAAAAGGGATATACTTTGACTACTGTGAGGTGGGTGGCTAATTTAGTTATTACTGAAATATACATTTCCTTCCATCAGTCTGCCAACAGGCAGTAAAATACATAGTCACTAATTAATCTACATCACAAGTCTTTCAAAAAAAGAGAAAAACTCTCACTACACTTTTGGCACGCAGACTTATTCTGTTAAATTGGAAGAATCCTAACTCTCCTCTGATAAGTCAATGGGAAACCGATGTTTTATAATATTTGAAATTGGAAAAAATCAAATTCTCAGTTAGAGGATCTGTACAAAATTTTTTCAAAACCTGGCAGGATCTAATCAATATTATTTTAGAATAAGAGAAATAACTATAACCGCTTTTAATTCCCTTCTCCATCTCTTATTTACATATATATTTATTTCTCCCTTTCTTTTGTTTATTTGTTGCCTTATTAAAAAGCCCTAAGCAACTCTCCTTTGGCTAAGCTCTCCTTCTCAGGGGTGGGGTTTGATTTTTCTTCAATTTTGTTTGGTTATAAATTGATCTATTTGTATGGAATGATTACAATAAAAATTAATAAATAAATAAATAAAGAGAAAAACTCAAAGTGAACAGGATGGGATTTAAACCCGGACTTGTACAATTCCTAAGCAGCAATGTCAAGCATTGTGCCACCATACTTGTGTTTTGTTGAAGAAAAATATTCACATGAAAGCTATGTGATCATTTTAAATGCTGTGTCCCAACTACTCTTTTTTTCCAATTGAACTATGCATTGACTATTATGAATTCTTAATTATTAATAGGAAGCAAATTTTAGTAATCTAATTTAACAGAACAAGCATGTGTGTATAATGCATATTATTTATTACATGTCACCACGTGGACTATAAACAAGAAGACTATATACTGCCATCTAGAGAGCAGCTGAAAAACAACAGGAAATGTAGTTAGTCTTATTAAATACACTGTATTTGCAGCACAAAATATACTTTTCAAATTGGCTTCCCAAAATTAAAAATTCTTGACACTAAAGTACTCTGCTGTGGACATCCTACCAAGTCCCTGTTATATTTGTAGATTAATCTCCGTTGATTTCAAGACATAATAAATAACTTCATCTGTAAAACAAAAATTTCAGAAATCAAAATACTGTGAAATAGTACAGACACAATGACTTAAACAAATGGAAAAAGAGTAAAGACATGTTTATTACAAATACTGAAGAAAAGACGCTCAGGAAGAAGAACAAGACACATTTGACCTGAATGCTCCAATCCATACAGTCACCAGAAACACTTGTGTACTACTTGATGGGGTAGCTATTCTGCTTTGAATAATAATTCACCATTTAATTGTTCTCCATGTCCACCCACTACATCACTGTTCCTTGCCTGTAAGTTCCAGACACTGTCGGAGGACGGGTTTACCAACTTGTGCATGGATGATGCTTCTTGGGTTAGAGCTTATGCAAAAACTACGACAGTCATATCCTTCACTAAGCCATCTAAATATTCATTTAATCTGAGCTAACTGCTCTCCTCTGACTATAGTGGAAAAGCCCTGGGACAGTTACTTATGAACTTCAAAAACAAACCTGACTGATTTGTGCCCATCACTTAAGGAATACCCAACCTCCAACAGCCACCAACTCGCACATCAAATCCATTTTTGAAAGACAAAAGTCATTCTATGTTTATTAATGAGTCTTAAGCAAACAATATGTAGATTAAACAAATAAATATTAATGATTTGGGAACCCTAAAATTGATTTTCTGCTTATGACCTTTCAAGGCCCACATTAATCAATGACCACAGCCAAAGGTCTTGTTCCAAGTTTCATACAGCTCCAAGTCTTTGGCTGAAACACTGGGTCGCACAGTCCGAAAAGCATCTTGAAAGTCACAGTAGGCAATGGCTCGGACTTGATCAGGTGTAATGGTGGAGATGTCCATGACTTTTATGCTGCGAATGGGACCAAGGGCAGCTTCTCGACAGAGTTGGGTCATATCAGCTCCCGAGAAACCTTCCGACTGCTTAATGATCAACTGAAGTTGATTATTTTCAAGCTGACAGTTCTCTTGAGACATCAGCTTTTCCACAATCTGCCTACGAGCCAAAGCTTCTGGCAGAGGAATATATAATCTCTTAGCCAGCCGCCTCCTTGCTGCTTCGTCAATTTCTTGAGGCCGATTGGTAGCTCCAACAACAAGAATTCTTTCATCAGCTGAGGTGGTAGCCCCATCCAGCTGCACTAAAAATTCAGTTTTTATTCGGCGAGAAGAATCATGTTCACCATCTACTCTTTGAGACAAGAGAGAATCAATCTCATCAATGAAGATGACAGCAGGCTGGTGACAGCGGGCAATACAGAACAAGGCACGAACCATCTTCTCACCTTCACCAACCCATTTAGAAGTGAGTGAAGAAGCACTGATGCTAAAAAAGGTTGCTCCAGATTGGCATGCGATGCATTTCCCAATTAATGTTTTGCCAGTTCCAGGAGGACCAAAAAGGAGAATGCCCTTGGGTGGCCCTCTAAGCCCGGTGAAGATATCTGGTCTCAACATGGGCCAAACTACAATCTCCTTAATGGTGGCTTTGGCAAACTCTAGTCCAGCAATGTCATCCCAGGTAATTGGGGGACCATGATCCATAATTTCACTCAAGATAAGCTCAATAATTTTTGGCTCAAAGTTTTTCAGTCGCTCATCAACTGGAATGGTCGAATCAGAAGATGCACCTGAAGGTTTTAAAATCATCCCTCTGCCTTCATTCTCATCTTGCTTGGGCACTGGTGGTACAAACTTTCCAAAAGCACCTCTAGATCTACTAGCTCCCAAGGATTTTTTTGTTCCTCCATAGGAAGACATCACAGGCATTCGTTGAGGGTGGTTTCCGTTTTTTTTATGTTGTTCTACAAGCAGTTGTTCCTTTGCTGTCCGGAAGCTAGACATACTGTTCTCTTCTGTGTTCTTTCTGATCCCACCATGACTGACAGAATGTCCCTGCTCAAAGGTATTATAAGGCTGGTGAGCATTAGTACCTTCGTCAATGTAGGTGCTGGAGAATGTTTTCCTTTTAATTGAGTTGGAATGCTGGGAAACTGCTGACTGTGTGACATTAGGGTGAGTAAGTCCAGACCCAAAATGACTCAAGCCTGAAGAAGAACTTGGCATTTCCTGGTTTATAAGTACTGAAGGGGCAGTTTCTACAGTGACTGAGGAGCTACTGTTGAATAAGCCAGATGCACTGGTAGCACCTATGCAATGATTAAATAAAGGCTTCTGAACAGGTGGTCTTCTGTCTGCATACACATTGGTTATAGCACAACTTCTACTTTTAGATGCAAGACCTTTAGAGTTGCAACTAGAGACAACTTTCAGGTGCCTTTCATTCGCATTAGCACTGACCTCACCAGCAACTGTCAAGTTCAAATCAGCTGGTGCCACGAGGGAATTCCTGCTTTTTGTGCCCACTTCAATCATCTCTTGCACGCATTTTAGCTTCAGTACACTTTCTTGAGTTAAGGAGGATTCCCACTTGTCACTGTTGTTCCTTTGACACCTGGCTAGTTGCAGGACGCTGTCAGCATAGTTATTCAAGCCAGTCTCTGCACTGTCAGAATCCACAATGGCTGAATACTTCTTTGCGTACCTCTTGAACAAGCTCCTGGCAGCACCATCTGAGAGGTCTCCGCTTGCCCATGCATACTGGATGTCTAAAATGTTTGCCCGGTAGGCATCTGCCTTCTGTTCAGGTTTCCAGGTGCCAGATGTAATGCCAATGGACCGCTTCTGCCATTCATTCAGGTGTGCACTACTCATATTAGCAGACTGCCTTATGTGGTTCCTAGGCAGAAAGGGAAAACAAAAGTTAAAGCAATTTCCAATATGTTCTAAATAAAATAAAAATAACATGGGTATAAAAAGCTATTGTAGGATCAGTTTGTAATAAAAAAATGAAGCATTTAAAATATAGCATCAATACTAGTAAAACACTGTTTAAATAATACATATGTTACAATTCAACACTTTAAGCCACCAATTTACATTTATTATCAGCTAATCCTGTTTGAAAATAGTATTAATACTAAAATGTGACTTTTTTGGATAATAAATCACATGTTCCTTATTTTTGGTATTTGGTACACTGATGGCTAACAGCTGTTAAAAGACTATTTTTGTAACTGAAGCAATTTTAATGTACAAAATTTGTAACACTTTAGTTTGAAGGAAGTGCTGGATTAAATTAATCCATTACGACACCACTTGCAAAAAAAAAAAAAAAATGTTCCCTCAGTTCAGTCCATTAAGGAACAACAACAACAACATTTATTTATATAGCACATTTTCATACAAAAAGTAGCTCAAAGTGCTTTACATAATAAAGAGAAGAAAAATAAAAGACAAAATAAGAAATTAAAATAAGACAACATTAGTTAACATAGAAAGGAGTAAGGTCTGATGGCCAGGGTGGACAGAAAAAACAAAAAAAAACTCCAGAAGGCTGGAGAAAAAAATAAAATCTGTAGGGGTTCCAGGCCACGAGACCGCCCAGTCCCCTCCAGGAGTCACTGGTGTCATGGCCTATGGCAGCAGGGGGCATCAATCAAATCAGCAAAAATGGCTGTACACTGCAAGCCACACACACATAAAACCCCACCCCAAGCGGACCAATTTAGGGTAACATATAAGCCTAACCTGGATGCATTAGGTATGTGGGAAGAAACAAAAAAGAAAACTGGAAGAACATGTAAACTACACAGTTTACAAGCAGAGACTTGCACCTAAGTTCTTAGAGCTGTGAAATAGCTGCATTAGATCCTGTGACATCAAGCCACCAAAACAAAAAACATTGTTCTTAACAGTCAAATCAGTGAGACTGTCAATAGCAATAGAAATGTCAACTATCTGGGCAATTTTCTACAGTGTTTATGGACAAAAAGAAGCAATGTCACAGAACTCTTTCGATACACAACAATACTTTCCTTAGTCTTATTTGTTTCTAGCATGAGCTAGTTTGGTCAAGAAACTAATTTTCTCTTTATGAATATAGAGGTACATTTTCATTATACTTCATTAAATGTTTCCAGACTGACCACAAGTAAAATGTGGGGTAATTCTGAATCTCAGACTTTGGTCCTGAATGTGTGATGATTATGTGGGTTTAATATTTTGCATTGTTTTTAAAAAAAATCTGGATTTAAAAATGTAAATTCTTGTGGTCATATTTCCTTAAATTTTGTATTTTCCTTCTTATGTCTGATATGCTTTATTTCTAGTAATAAGCATCAAGCAAACATTTTACTAGGGCAGTGCACATACCCAGTAGTAAGATAATCTCCCTTTGGCCATCAAAACAGTCTGAGCTTATAGAGACATCAAATGAAATGAAGGCCAAAAAACAGCACAAAGAGTTGAGCCCATGTTAACTCCACTGTGTCCCATAGTTGTTGCAAATCAGTGCAGAGAGTCACCACTAGCTTATGCTACATATCCTCTAGTTGCTCAATTGGATAAAGAAAAGTGATTGGAGAGGCAACTCAATTTAAACTGAATATTCCTTGGGGAAAAGAGCATTCATCTGAAGGAAAGAAAAAAAATACTCTGTCATTAAGGCATGCATTTGATCAGTAATAATGCTCAAATATTCTGTGGCATTCAAAGGTACCTAGTTTGTGCCACAAACATATGCAAAATAATTATATAACCATTAGGACAGATTGTTTTTCCATTAGTGTGAAATAGCAGTAAACCACTGGATGCTTTTCTACTTCCAATGTCTTTTGTATGTACTCATGAAAATGCTTTAAATGATATCCTTGTTGACAACTGAAGAACTTTCAAACAATAAGATGAATTACGGATTCTGATTTGTTTTTATTGGCATCGCTATTGTAATCGGCTATCACTTGACTAACTGTAGCTCATCTGTTATCTGCATATTCTGTACAAGCTGTGTCAGTCCCTGACTAAGCCCTTTACATCAACAGTTCATTTCTTACCACAGAACTATTTTATGCCTTGTTCACTTTTCTTTTGTACTATAGGTTTATAGGGTCATTATTTTCATGTGAATAGTACAGTAAAATTATTACTTCCATGCACTAATGAACATGTAACATGTTGCCATTCTCGGACACAATGATTAGCGAGTATAACTACTTTATATCAAAATTTCTGTCTCCGTTATCTTGAAGAAAATTGGGGAAGAAAAAGGAAATTTATTTTATATGAGGGTGAGTCAAAAATTTGCCGCACTCCGGTTATACTAGAACTTTTGTTGACTGCAATATCTTATCAGTGCTTTCCGTACAAGGTCTCTGTCACCCCAGTCAGTGCTGTGCAAGTGTGAATATGTTACATCAGATCATCTGTAACTGCAGTGCGATAAACAATGGCGCCCCACTTGTGATTTCCATGAAAGAAGAGCAACATGCAGTGATTCGTTTTTTGTGGTCCAAGGGTGTATCTGGTGCTGATATTTATTGAAGACTTTGTGCACAGTATGGAGAAAGTGTTTTGTCACGAAGAAGTGTGTATGAATGGATAGAGAAGGAAGTGTCAGCCATGAAGAAGGAGCTAGAACCCCGTCCACATCCATGACTGATGCCAACACTGAGCGTGCACGTGAAATGATTCTGTTGAACAGAAAAGTGACAGTAGCAGATGATGTGGCAAATCATTTGCAAATCAGCCATGGCTGTGCCTATGCAATAATCCATGACAGACTTGGGTTTCGAAAGAAGCCTTATGAGGAAGAAGATTCACATCTGATGAAGAGGTGAAGACAGCAGTGCATACGTGGCTCACAGCTCAGCATAAAATATTTTTAATGAAGGAATATAAAAGCTTGTTGACAGATGGACAAAGTGTACTGAAAAGCAGTGAGATTATGTCGAAAAATTATGTATTTGTCTTTTCTGAAAGTTGATTAAAATAAATTCTATAGCCAGAGTGCAGATAACTTTTGACTCACCCTTGTATATAATAGGGTGTACTTACACATTCACACATGACCTTTTGGTACCTGGCAGCTGTAAGAAGTCATCACTGCGTTAGGGATGCAGTCACTCAAGCAGGTGTACCTAATCTGGACACAGTTCTACTGGTATACTGACCTATTCAGAGATGAAAACACAGACCACTTGTTTTCATTTAGGATCATTGTTTTAACCATGATTAGGACAAAATTACTAATTTGTCAAATCCTCTTTGAGTCAGGAGGAAAAGCACAATGCTCACTAAAAAGCAGTGGAAGGAGATGGATAAATATGTGGCATTATTGTGCTGTACTGGACTGACCAAACAAGCTTGTTAACATGCTGTCATAAAAACAGAATAACTATTTTAATCTGGAATTGTGTTTGTGGGTTTTGTGTCTGGTGTTTGGGCCTCCGATGTGCCCCATAGTGTTAACAGTATATAAAGGTCATTTGAATATCCACCTAAACTGAAACAAGATAGCAAAAAGCTAACTATACACAAGCACTGTTTATGTTTTCAATAGCAATTACATAGCTAGACCAAAGTATCCACTGATATCACTTGCCCATTTACTTTACGTTATTAAAATCTGCTATATATTATAGACCATAAAGAGTTACATATTGTTTATGATTTGTAATTATTGCTAATAAGACACATTATTCGCATTTAAGTTAATATGTATATGATTATTTTACATAAGCATTGTACAATTGTGTGCTGCTTAAACTAAATTTTAAAAGGAATACATAAAAAAATTCTGCAGTTCCTACAGTCAAGGCTCATCTTCAGTTGGTAAAATCTAACACAGTTAACAATGCAGCAAAAGTCAAAAGTGATCAGTTTATTTTGCAGCACATCCCCTAGGCCGAAACCTTTTTCAAGGAAATATTCTATTCTCATACATTACAATGCAGTTTAGCCTTACAAATAAAGGCAAAATCAAAATCCAGAGACATTCGCCCTTGCAACCTGAAAAGTTAAAGTTTATATATATTCCCGGTAGGGGTGGGCAGTATGACCAAAATTCTATATCACTGTATTTTTCTAAATTATCCCGGTTTCACGGTATTCAGTGGTATTTTTTTCCCCATGCATGAGTGGATGTTAACCACATTTTCCACTGGAATTACTGGCTAAGAATAACCTATTCCACTGTCAAGAGTATTGTTCATTGTACAAAAAAAACATTTTAACGTGCACACAAGTATTAATACAGGTTTGCATTGCCCCATAAAGTGATAGTTTTCAAGGGGATGGCACTAATGGAGAAGGTATCACATTGCATGACAGATTCAGTCAAAATATAGAACCTTTTTATTGAACAAATTTTGCAAAAACTTAAACTATAATTTTGACAACATATTTTCAACCATACAAAGAGGCATTTAGACTTAGTAAAATATCCAGAAGTGCTTGTCAAAAGTTGTATTACACTGAATATGTCTTAGAAAAGGAATAAATAGTAAATATTTTTTGTAAACCAACTACACTTTCTGTTAATGTTAACAATCTCTGTCCACTGACACGTTAAAGTGACTTTTTAAACAACTTTATCATCATTAAACTGCATAATATTTAAACTAATAAATAATAACAATAAAATAAATAATAGTATCATTACTGATAGTTGCACTATTATGTTCAGTGTAGAGAACTTTATCGCAGGTGTGACGAGGCTCCAAAAAACTGGATGTATGAATGGGTATCGCACAGGTTTAACTTAAATCTATACTAATAAAAGGCAAAGCCCTCACTGACTCACTCACTCACTCACTCACTCACTCACTCATCACTAATTCTCCAACTTCCCGTGTAGGTGGAAGGCTGAAATTTAGCAAGCTCATTCCTTACAGCTTACTTACAAAAGTTAGGCAGGTTTCATTTCGAAATTCAAAGCGTAATGGTCATAACTGGAACATATTTTTTGTCCATACACTGTAATGGAGGAGGCGGAGTCACGTATCGCGTCATCACGCCTCCTACGTAATCACGTGAACTAAAAACAAGGAAGACATTTACAGCACGAGTCACACGCGGGAACGAAGGTAAATGACGTTAATTTTTGACTGTCTTTTAATACTGTGTAAGCATACATATTAACACATGTGCAATTAAACGTGTGCATTTACGGGGTGATTTCTCAGGCTTAAAAGCTCGCCTTTTACTAAAAAGGTAAATGCAAAACTATTTTCAATCAGTTTATTGAAACGCTCCCATTAAGGATTGCAATAACATATTCGCGAGATAAAAGTTTAATGAGAAGACACGAGGTATAAACGAACCACACGCCGTGGCGCAACGTTAGGGGCAACAGTTTCAACCATTCTATGATCTGCTTCTCGCAACTGAAAGACGGCACATGGCGGATGTTAGCCGACTTGCTGACCGCAACGTTAGGGGCTTCAACTATGGCGCTGACGCCACATCTCAGTGCCAACACTTTGCAGACTGTACTAAAAAGACACGCCCTCCTCACTGGACAGTTAAAAACACCAATCAAACTAACGATGACATCAAGTATTACCCAATCAAAAGTAGGAAAGGAGGCATCTTCATAAAATGCGTGTGGGATGATTTGCATGACACGCTGCTTTAAAAAAAAAAATGATAAAAAAAATACGGGATAAATCCCGTCCAGTATTGATTCAAAACGGGACGCGCAATTTCATTCTCAAACGCGGCACGATTCCGTATTTTAAAGGACGGGTGGCAACCCTACAGTGCCAGGTAACCACCCATACAATCAGATTGTGATTCAGACTAGGAATGCAATGAATGTAATTACCCCGATCTACATACAAGGCGAAAGTCTTGCAACATTCAAAGATGATGGTTTGGGATAATTAGTACTTATTAAGTACACCATGGAACATAAAAGAGCTTATGAAGCCTTGAACCGAAAAAAGCAAGATCTCAGAGATCATAAAAAAAAAAAAGGAGGTAATGTCGTTTTACTCGCTGTACATTTTAGTCAAACATTACCAGTTATTCCACGAGGGAGACCAGCAGATGAACTCAACGCGTGTTTAAAATCCATGCTTCTCCACGGTCGGTTATATGTCGCGTGTTCTCGGGTAGGTACACCAAAAAATTTATACATTTAAGCATGTAATGGGCAAACAAAAAATGAGGTATACCCGAAGGCACTGCAGTAGTACTCAATGTAACTTTACTTCTTAAATGTTAATGTTTTACTGTTTAACAATTTATATGCTTCTTATATATTGTTCAAATTCTTTTATCAAAATACCAGTGACAGCGCAATGCACGATAACATGGAGTGAATACACCATACGCATCTGCCCACGGCCGCCCTGGTGTGCGCAGATAGGAGTTGATTCTAAAATAAAATAAACATAAAAAGAGTAATACAATCATCACCCATAAAGCGGATAGCAGACGTGACGTATTATATGTGTACCAGATTTCAAGTCAATAGGTGAAACGGTTTGCAAGCTACAGGTGATTTAAAATCCTGGACAGACCAACGAAAAGCCACGGTAGCAAATTATAGAAGAACATTTTACTGTTTAATAATTTATATTTATATGAAATGTGCTTCTTATATATTACTTCATATTCTCATATGATAATGATGTTAATGTTGTTTATATTGATTTCTATGTTATTGTAAGTGCATCTATGTGTGTCCATTTTCACCACGCAGCATTCCTATGCTACCGCCCACTATTTGGTGGTGTAGCAGTGAAAAAGAGCCCTAGTGCAACAAATCTGTGTTTAGCGGTGTAGCAGTGAAAAAGGTCCCCACTTGAACAGTTTCCCGCTGCGCCACGTTCCGAACGTCGTTTAGGCAATTTAAACCGGTGTTGCGGTATAAGAAAAATCCGCATCATAAAAAAAATAAAAAACGGTTTTCAGTATGAACCGGTATACCGCCCAGCACTAATTCCCGGGAATGTACTTTTTCATTCATAAATACAGAAAAGTCATAAAACTACTTTGGTGAAGCTTGACACAAGAGCGAATTACAAGAAACATAGGCATTGTTCTCCATCTAGCCATACCAGGATATCAAAATAAAACGGTTCTAACAACAAAACAATTACTGCAGGTTTTCTAATATACAAAATGCCTCCACCAAAAAATGCTTATGATCAATAAAGTGCAATTTTTTTTAATGTTCTCTTCTTGAATTACTATTTTTTACTGTTTGTCGATCTTTCATTCAGCAGCGTCAGTTACTTCAATTTCACTGCACCTCAATGATGCTGCCTTCAATAAATTATTCTTGCTTTGTCATGTATTTAAAGACCTGAAAAAAAGCTCTGGCCTGAGTTCATTGGCCATTTTCTTCAAAAAAATCATAATGAATACTACACATTTCTATGGATTGCCTTTGAGTATTCTCTCTACAAGGAGTTCCCAAAGTATGGTACACAGCATACAGCCAGTAAATTAAAACATAATCATAAAATATAGAAAACTAATGTAAAAGGGCAGAATGTCAAAGAAAAAAATCAAGTTATCACGAAAATTGATTGCTGCCAACTGTTTGCATGCACTTTATGTTCTTATCAGCATAATTATAAAATTTATTTTAATGTTAAGTCCATTGAAATAGCGTGAGACTCTGTAGTTAAAAAGAGAATTCAGCACACATAAACGTCTTAAAGTTTTGTTATGTCTGTATCAGTCAGAAATCAAGACAGTCTTGACTGTATTAGGTTAAAAAGTTTTGAAAATTTATATTTAAACCTTATTTAATACGGATAAGTTGTTGAAAATTGGTTCTCTTAAAACAAAGAACAACTAAGACTAAGAATCACGAGCTAGCAGTTCAGAATTCAATGTTCATGAAGCTGAAGATGACGGTTTAGAATTCTTAACTCTGTGTTCAAAAAAAGAAACATAATGCAGCTATTAGAAATTCAATTCCATGTATCTTGTATATGCATTTAATTACACCAAGGAAGAAAATACTCCTTGACCTCAATTTCTGATTTACTACGATAAGCTGTCAAGCCATTACTACTACTAGAGTATTTTAAACAGATTTATCAGGAAATAAATCTCAAATCAAGCATTTCTCCGGGATAAAAACAAAACCCATCAAATCTTCATACAAAGCCAAAGGATAAAAAAAAATTGGTGAGCCATTAATATTACAAACAGCTGCAGATACAGTAACCAAAATTTTGGATGAAAATATAGAGGATCATTGAATGAGCTTAATCTTGAAATTTCAGGTCTGTTTTCCAGACAAATTATCAACGGTATTTTGGATTGAAGATCCATTTTCTATCAGAGTCAATCTGTTACCACTGTCTTTGACTTTGCAACAAAAAGAAGAGTTGATTGAACTCTCCAGTGATGGACCTCTACTATAAGAACTGTGGTTTTAGCAGACTTTTTGTTTGCAAAACAAATTGAATATCTTCTCATTGCAGATAAAGCTGTAAACTCTTTTGCTACCACTCAGTATGATATACTTGAGTGAAAATGGCTTTTTATCTGTGTTATATCTAAAAAATAAATACAGAAGCAATTTGGACTTGGAGCTAAAAATAAAGACAAATCGCACCAAATATACCAAACTAATATAGGTAAACAAGCATATTCCACAAATGAAATACCTTTATAAGTTATTTATGAGTTATGTTATTATTTATTAAATGATATAAATTATTATTTTTCCTTCAATAAAAATACTATATTTTCTTTTGTTTTTCAAATGCTATAATTTTATATTCATGTTATCACTTTTGATCTTAAAAGTAAATAGTGGTGTATCAATTTGGCTAAGTTACAAAGACTAGCATGCAGTTAAAAAGATTCAAAACCCCTGCTCTAGACAACAAGGGCTATTTACAAACCCCAGTTTATACATTGGTATTAAGACTGTAATCCTATACTCAGTACCACTTGACCATTATACGTTGGGACTCTGGACATTCACAATTGTAATTGGTGGCCACACCATATTCACATATTTATGGTTATTGATTGCTCTTGTACATTTATTCTCTCTGCATTTTCAAATAACAAACTTCCTGCGTTTTTGTATTAAATTGTTTTTAATAGTTTGACTGTTTTGCAGTCGCTTTACTAAATACACATACAGTGCAAAACTATAATTTTCTATATTAAAAAGATGAATCTGGTATAATTCAAGTCAATTAATTTTTTACAATTCTGATATACAATAAGTAGGCAAAACAATTTGTATTTTAAGTGATTTTTTTCCATAAATTTAAAAAAATATTGAGGCTGTTGTTGCAGTTTAGAATTATATAAAAACAAAAAAGGCAAACATCTACATAACATAGGCAGATTTCTGTCCATCCAGCAGAGACACTCTTTTGGGCATATTCAGTGTTAACTTTTTTGATGCACCATCTACTGAACTGTATTTAATAATGCAATTTTAAATTTAATCAGGAAAATAAATTAAAATAACAAAAATGACAAAGGGACTATTCATGTCATTCATCTCCATTAAACACTATGGCAGTCTTCCCTCATTAATGTAGCGAAATTACAGCAGGATCAAGTTGTGTAAGTAAAAAACAGATTTCATTAACAACTTTAAAGAGGGCATGCAAGCCTTCCGGGATCAGAAATTGAGATCCCCACAGCCAGGCAAACACTATAATTTAATAAAGGACATTTTAAATAGAAAAAAATTATATGGATTAAAAAATGCTGATAGAGGACATTCATGCTCCACCTGCCGGTCGCTGTGAAAAATTACATTGTTTTGATTTACAACAAATATTCCCGGGAGAGCATTAACAGATTGCAGGAAACCGATCTTCATCTTACACGATGCAATGATGCAGGATCGCACTCTAACAAGCCAAAGGCAGGTTGTACCAGTAAATCACTTGTCAGGTGGCACCAGCAGTTTTTGCTTTTCATTACTTGTTGCCGGGGTATCTGGTGTTTTATTCTCTCTGCTGGTTTAATTTCTAACTGCCAAAAACCAGTGCCAAATACCTTTTTAAGCTGCATTTTGAGTTGCCTTTTCTGGTTATATTTTTGATATTGTTGGGCAAAAATCAACAACAGATATAGTCAAACTGAAGAGGTTGTATCTTGTGTTCACAAAAATATACTAATATATGCAATGTTAAATTATTAGAAAACAAACCTCTATTACTACTACATGGTATTCAGTGCAGGGACCCACAATTGTTAAGTAATATCATGTGTTGCATGATAAAGTGTAAAGGTTGCATAGATTGGCTAAGATGGATTTATTATCTGCTGCACTAGTTGTCTTGACTAGTCTACAAGTACCATTTAGTGTTTTCACTTCACATGTACATTTTACCATTACAGCCCTTTCCCATCAACCATGTGGTGTGCAAAGTTTCATCCAACAATAGTAGGTCCATTGATATGGCTGCAGTATAAATAGAGTACTATTGTAAAAATGACTGTCACAAAGTACAATAAGCTCAACATTTCAGAAACATCATGCAGTTATAACGTATTATTCAGATAAAATCTGAATGTGTTTTGCATTTACGTTATTTGCTTCCTCAAATTCAAGTCATAAAAGACTAAAATACATGACACAAAATCTATTGTCAAGTACAGATTTTGAAGATGGTAAGAAGGGTTTTTATTGAACAATCCTATCGATTACAACCTAAAAATGGTTCCTCCCAAAGCCTCTGCACTGTCACCAAAGCTTAATTCTGTACATTTTAAAAGCACAGAGAATACTGACTGCTACATTTGTCTTTGATAAAGAAACAGAGACACTTTTTTTTGTAAACAAGGCCAGCCAGTATATTGATAAACTAGCATCAACAAAAGCAGGCCAACAAATGCACATAGAGACAAATGTGCACAAAAATAATACGTGTAGCAACATGTGCACGACTACTGAGTTTGCCCTTTCCATCTCAAAAACTGTTGTGGAAAAAGGCAATTCAATTATACTTGGCAAACATTTAAAATGACAAACAGATTTAAATTACCTTAAGTTTTGTGCCTTGAGATGACATGCTCTCAATGCTTTTGAAGCACTAGTAGAGGGTACTGAGAGAATACGTAAAGGTAAAATATGTTTCTACCTCATGCAGACTCTTGACAATGTTATTGAAGACTTAAAGACAGTGATAAACACTGGTACGTCTGTGATCTAGCACTTATGTGTGGTAAAAAGCAACTATGGGACTTTATGTCAGGAATGGCATCCAACTGTAAAGCTTTCTACCCTAATACTTCCAAAATTTTTGGAGAAATTGGCTAACGTGAGTGATCCCAAAAACTGGCCATTAAACAAGCAAAGAGAGAAAGATAGTAGTAAAGACTGTGCAAAAACACTACTAAGCATTATACTGTAGACTGTATCTTCTTGCTGTGGTAAGTAAAATGGATAATGAACCTGTAAACATTACATATCTGAAGTTAATAGTTTATAAGACTTAAAGAGACCTGTGGACTCAGTTTTAGATAATTATCATAAGCTCTTCAAAAACAATGTTCTCAATAACTTCTTGAAGGTCAAAAAGATGTACAAGTAGTAAAATATTGCAAACCTTTTCTAGAATTTTTTTCCCTAAAAAAGCAAAATCACTATTAATATAGCCTCATGTCTGCATACTTTGGTATTACTCAGCTATGAGACACAGTTAATGCCATTTTTTTAATCTTTCATTTAAATCATTTCATGATTGCTTTAGTGCAAACTAAAACAAAATGGAAAAATGCAAATAATGAAAAACACAGGTTACTCAAAAAAGAAGTATAAGAATAAAATTATCTTGACTCTAGGTTGATTAGTGATGTCTTATTTAACCCATCAATCTCTCATGACTGCATTTGCAAAACCATTTTCTGTTACATTTGTTATTAGTGTGCTGCTAGCAATCTTACTGATAAAAAAAAATCATTTTTATCCTGTAAGGACCAGAAAAAAAATGTATGGCAGAAAAATTACACATTTTAAATGTAATGTTTATCTGTTGTGTATGAACATATACTAATCTAAACAAGGGAAGCATGGTAAAGAGCAACTGCTGTAAAAAACACTGCTATAAAACAAGTACCGCAATCCTGTGAAGATATGAACAGTATATTGATCCACACTTCTGTGAGAGTTGAGACAGATGCTTCCAGAAATAAGGGTAATCAACGTGAAAATAGCATACCAATTAAGAATTAGTATTAACAATTACCTGCAAATTTGACTTGACCAGTCTCTGTGATAAGAAATTGAAATATTATAAAAGAAAAAGGAAATCATTATAGGTTTATATAGGATCATTACTGTCACATGTATGGGGTACAGGGAAATTCTTATTTGCATTTGCTAATTAATATGCAACATGTCACCACTCCACTTTTTTTTTTTTTTTTTTTTTTTTTTAATGCATGCAGGAGCAAATTTCACTGTATAAAGTCATAACATCACACATGCGTAGTGATCGGATTGTGATCTTATAGTAAGCATGTGTGAAAGTTCTGCACATGGCTGTTAAAGCAATGTCATGACAAAAAAAATTTTAGTCTTTGCCAGCCACATGGCAAATTTACAGAAAAATATTTGGCAAACAAAGTTACTGTCAAACACAGGATATTCATTGTGATAAACAATTTAGTGAATTTCACCAATCAGCATTACTCATAATCACAGATGATAAATCGAAAGGCACTACTCAAGGAATACTTCCTCCTCAATTAGCGTTAAACATGGATGAATATAAATTAGATCTGTACACTGTGCACACCTTTCTAAGCTTAGGTTTTTAATATATAAATATACACACACAGAGAACTTTGCTCCAGCTGTAAAAAAAAAAAAAAAAAAGCTTCAGGCTCCTTGCTTTAATGATGTTGTTTTCTCCTCAAACTAATGTAGTAGACATATATTTCACTAGCTACTGGAAACCATGGACATTTTAATCCTTATTCTCTTTCTGCCCTCTTACTGGTCATCATGGATCTACTGAAACACAGTAAACAGTGCAAAAAATATTTATATAAAAAAAAAAAAAAAGTTAATTTGAGTGAACCTTATAAAAATAATCTGGGATACGGCACTTAAAAAACTTGACTGTGACCAAAATCCAATTAATGACACTGCTGAACACAATAAGCAAAACCAGTAACCTAAGAATCAATTAACCTGCCTCAAAAGGATTTTACATAACAGTGATAAAAAAAATTAATATACAGTATATTACATATCTACTATCAAATATGCTTAAACTAGATTAGGGTCATTGGATTTTATATATGCTACAATTAAAGATGCAAGTAGTTATGAAAATGGAGCTCATAAAAATGGGAAAGTAAGCTATTATTTGTTACTCATGAGCAAATGTCCATAAACTGGACCTAAACCTAAACTGTAAATATCACTAATTTAGGGGGAAAATAACACCGAATACTACACTGAATGCAATGAAACTATATCAAATGTTTTCTTAACTGAAGCTTCTTAAACTGAAATCAGTACGCATGTATAATAAAATATTCTATGATAGAGCCAAGGGGCTTCATTTATGATTTTATTTGTGTGTTCAAGCAGAAAAATATGCACACGTCCAAAAAAAGGAAAATGTGTACACCAAAAAAAAAAATAGATCAGATTTACAAAACCTCACGTATACACATTTCTATTTAATTTAAACAATATGTTTATCTCTTTTGTAAGCTGCTTTGGATAAAAACTTCTGCCAAGCAAGTAAATGTACATGAAAACAATAACCTTGTAAATATACAGTGGTGTGAAAAACTATTTGCCCCCTTCCTGATTTCTTATTCTTTTGCATGTTTGTCACACAAAATGTTTCTGATCATCAAACACATTTAACCATTAGTCAAATATAACACAAGTAAACACAAAATGCAGTTTTTAAATGATGGTTTTTATTATTTAGGGAGAAAAAAAATCCAAACCTACATGGCCCTGTGTGAAAAAGTAATTGCCCCCCATGTTAAAAAATAACCTAACTGTGGTGTATCACACCTGAGTTCAATTTCCATAGCCACCCCCCAGGCCTGATTACTGCCACCCCTGTTTCAATCAAGAAATCACTTAAATAGGAGCTGCCTGACACAGAGAAGTAGACCAAAAGCACCTCAAAAGCTAGACATCATGCCAAGATCCAAAGAAATTCAGGAACAAATGAGAACAAAAGTAATTGAGATCTATCAGTCTGGTAAAGGTTATAAAGCCATTTCTAAAGCTTTGGGACTCCAGCGAACCACAGTGAGAGCCATTATCCACAAATGGCAAAAACATGGAACAGTGGTGAACCTTCCCAGGGAGTGGCCGGCCGACCAAAATTACCCCAAGAGCGCAGAGACGACTCATCCGAGAGGTCACAAAAGACCCCAGGACAACGTCTAAAGAACTGCAGGCCTCATTGCCTCAATTAAGGTCAGTGTTCACGACTCCACCATAAGAAAGAGACTGGGCAAAAACGGCCTGCATGGCGATTTCCAAGACGCAAACCACTGTTAAGCAAAAGAACATTAGGGCTCGTCTCAATTTTGCTAAGAAACATCTCAATGATTGCCAAGACTTTTGGGAAATACCTTGTGGACTGATGAGACAAAAGTTGAACTTTTTGGAAGGCAAATGTCCCGTTACATCTGGCGTAAAAGGAACACAGCATTTCAGAAAAAGAACATCATACCAACAGTAAAATATGGTGGTGTTAGTGTGATGGTCTGGAGTTGTTTTGCTGCTTCAGGACCTGGAAGGCTTGCTGTGATAGATGGAACCATGAATTCTACTGTCTACCAAAAAATCCTGAAGGAGAATATCCGGCCATCTGTTCATCAACTCAAGCTGAAGCGATCTTGGGTGCTGCAACAGGACAATGACCCAAAACACACCAGCAAATCCACCTCTGAATGGCTGAAGAAAAACAAAATGAAGACTTTGGAGTGGCCTAGTCAAAGTCCTGACCTGAATCCAATTGAGATGCTATGGCATGACCTTAAAAGGCCGGTTCATGCTAGAAAACCCTCAAATAAAGCTGAATTACAACAATTTTGCAAAGATGAGTGGGCCAAAATTCCTCCAGAGCGCTGTAAAAGACTCATTGCAAGTTATCGCAAACGCTTGATTGCAGTTATTGCTGCTAAGGGTGGCCCAACCAGTTATTAGGTTCAGGGGGCAATTACTTTTTCACACAGGGCCATGTAGGTTTGGATTTTTTTTTCCTCCCTAAATAATAAAAACCACCATTTACAAACTGCATTTTGTGTTTACTTGTGTTATATTTGACTAATGGTTAAATGTGTTTGATGATCAGAAACATTTTGTGTGACAAACATGCAAAAGAATAAGAAATCAGGAAGGGGGCAAATAGTTTTTCACACCACTGTACGTGATTGCACCATGAACGCCACCCTGAAACATTCATGTATGGAGCATCCTGCCTCAAAACAAATGAATGACAGGCTGACCCAGGCCACTGAGACACGACATTTTGTCAGCATCATCTTAGTATATACAGTACTGTATAAATAATGTAAAGCTGACTGACACACTCAACTTACTCACTCATGAACAAAAACACTACAGTAATCCCTCCTCCATCGCGGGGTTGCGTTCCAGAATCACCCGCGAAATAAGAAAATCCGCGAAGTAGAAACCATATGTTTATATGGCTATTTTTATATTGTCATGCTTGGGTCACAGATTTGCGCAGAAACACAGGAGGTTGTAGAGAGGACAGGAACGTTATTCAAACACTGCAAACAGACATTTGTCTCTTTTTCAAAAGTTTAAACTGTGCTCCATGACAAGACAGAGATGACAGTTCCATCTCACAATTAAAAAGAATGCAAACATATCTTCCTCTTCAAAGGAGTGCGTGTCAGGAGCACAGAATGTCACATAGATAGAGAAAACAATCTCTAGCAAACAAATCAATAGGGCTGTTTGGCTTTTAAGTATGCGAAGCACCACGGCACAAAGCTGTTGAAGGCGGCAGCTCACACCCCCTTCGTCAGGAGCAGGGAGAGAGAGAGAGAGAGAGAGAGAGAGAGAGAGAGAGAGAGAGAGAGAGAGGAGAGATAGAGAGAGACAGAGTTTGTTTTTCAGTCAAAATTCAATACGTGCCCTTCGAGCTTTTAAGTATGCGAAGCACCGTGCAGCATGTCGTTTCAGGAAGCAGCTACACAAAAGATAGCAACGTGAAGATAATCTTTCAGCATTTTTAGACGAGCGTCTGTATCGTCTAGGTGTGCGAACAGCCCCCCTGCTCAATCCCCCTACGTCAGGATCAGAGAAAGTCAGCGCAAGAGAGACAGAGAAAAGTAAGTTGGGTAGCTTCTCAGCCATCTGCCAATAGCGTCCCTTGTATGAATCAACTGGGCAAACCAGCTGAGGAAGCACGTACCAGAAATTAAAAGACCCATTGTCCGCAGAAATCCGCGAACCAGCAAAAAATCCGCGATATATATTTAAATATGCTTACATATAAAATCCGCGATGGAGTGAAGCCGCGAAAGGCGAAGCGCGATATAGCGAGGGATCACTGTATTTCCAATTTAGTTAAAAGGTGAAATTTGGCAGGACGGTACATCTAGGGCACTAGGTATTTGCTAAGAAAAGACATTTTGATGCATCAGTATTTAGAGGTTAAACCTCTTCCCATACAATAGAAAAAATAAATAACTCAAAATCTCAAAAATGCCTTGACAGATTTAATTGAAATTTGGTGATGGTGATGTACGCCGAAAGCACCACTAACCAATAAGGTAAGGGATGACTGAAGAGAAGGCAGTGTCCTGGACATGAAAAAAGAGATGTGATCACGTTGTGAAATGGAAGAAAAACATTTGGCGAAACCCAAGGAAGTTGCAGAGCTTAATAGTTAGCAAGTACTGTTGTTTTACTGTTGACTGCCAATACTCTTAGATGCATACCGACACTCATCTTGGACATACATTTTGCTCTGTCTGCCTCCAGCCCCCAGTTGCAGTGCTGAAATCTGACCCCAAACCCATATCACCAACTCCTCCACTTTGATCATGGCAGTGTAAACTACAACAGTGAAATGTCAGTCTTAGTTATAGGTGCTTGAATTTCTGAAAGGGAAGTCCTGCGCACTTGTAGCTCATCACGATAATATATCAGTGTAACATATACATTATCAGCACTTATTTATATCCAATTTAAGCACGGTTTTAAATATACATTCATTTCTAGGGATTATCAATGGGAATTGCATCTGACAAAATCATGAGAAAAATATCGTACTTCAGTGAATGATGTAAACAAACGAAAATCGTAAACATCTAATGATAATATACTTACATTTGACATTATTCCTACTTATTACTCATTTCAATTAAAAAAAAAAAAAGATAACACTTTCCTGTAAAATTGTGTTTTGCAAAGACCATCAACAAAAGCCAAGTCACAGCATGTTGTTTTTCCAACTGAACTACAAGCAGGTGAAGTGACTGCTAATGATTACATAGGGTCAGTAGCAGGGTTTGAACCCACAACCTCTGTGTTTGAAGTCCTAGGTCCAAAGCCTTAACCACCATTATACAATGCCTGCTAATAATATTAGCCCTTGGTTAAAAACACTACAAATATCATATGCACAAAACCTTAGTTGTATAGTTCTTCTGATACTCCTGATTAACAAACAGCACTATAACTGTGGCCTATAGTCTTATGAAATTTCCTACACAAAGCCAGGTAACACAGCTAGCTTAATACATGCATCTTTTGATCTATATCCTACAGTAACTAAACAGGAAATGCTTTTCTTTTCTCTCTCCCCACTTTTTGCCTCTAGAATTACTAAAATTGTTCCAATTTTAAAAATTGTTAATTGAACTACAAGACACACAACACATACCATATACTGTTATAACCACTCATTTCTTTGTTCCTTCAAAGCTTTTGCTATTAATTATAAAATCTCTCCACTCTGCTCATGCATTCATACAGAACATGATACAGAAATAAAGGACTGAATTTTTTTAAAAAAAAAAAAGCAATGGTAAAAAGTCAAGAAAATGCTACAGACAGAAACTTACAAATATGTTTTGAACTCACTATGTACACACCCTTCAAATAAACAAAATTGCATAATACCTTAATATAGTCAATAATAGTGTGTGTGTATATACTGTATATATATATACATACATACATACATACATACAGTTAGGTCCAAAAATTGAACAGAGACAACTTTTTTCTAATTTTGGTTCTGTACATTACCACAATGAATTTTAAATAAAACAACTCAGATGCAGTTGAAGTGCTGACTTTCAGCTTTAATTCAGTGGGGTGAATATTTTATATATATATATATATATATATATATATATATATATATATATATACCCTGTATATACACACACATAATATATGCAGATACATATAAACTAATACACACACACACACACACACACACACACACACACACACACACGCAAAGGCGTTGTAAATTGTCAGAAAAAACATAAATCACTTTTTCCCTAACCCACTTAATCAATGTCGCGGCTTTGCACAGTAACATTCCTAATTAAGAATATTTATTAATAGAAGGCTAACTTTGGAAAGGAATGCACTGAATAAATACACAGAAGCTAGGGCTTGCCGTTAGTTGAGAAATAGTAGCCAATCACCTCTAAAAACTCCACTTAAAATTTCACTTTCTAAGGAGTCTGTAAAACGAAAAGGGTTGAAGGACCTGGCGAGGATTTGTTGAAATTCTAACGTACAGCCCAATACACGCAACCAAAGGAAACGTGAAATAAAGAAACATAACTTTGATATAAATATCTTTGTGCCATACGCTTGTTTAAAACTGCAGATAAACTACTGGCACTGTTTATTATAAAGAAACATTTGTACTGAGGAGAAATCATACAGCTTCCCCTTACCGTAAATAAACCAAACTTCCCGCCGCCCTTCTGTCCGACTGCCAGTGTTTGCACCCCGGAAGCAGTTACAATCGCGGAGCACGATGTTTGCAACTGGAAAACAAAAATGACTCCGCCTCCTGTTTTTATGAGCAGGAATGTTCTTAGCGTGGATTGGATAGTAGCCTAATCAGTCAAATGACCAGAAGGAAAAAAAGCACTGAGTGGTCAACGGCCCACAAGTGTACCCGCCTATTATTAGACCTGTCCTTCTCCAGTGTCACTGCCACAAGTGAGATATCTCGCCCACGGCTGATAATACAAACAAGGGCTGGTGTTTCTGAGTATTTTGACATCTAATCCCCCGTGGCTAACAACAACTACATTTATATAGCACATTTTCATACAAAAAGTAGCTCAAAATGCTTAAACAACTTCAGGTCGATTTAGTTAAGACTCGGGCCGGTATTACTTGAATTCACAAAGTTGTGCGATTTGACACGTTGTTCGTAGTAAATCTCAAAGCAACTTGTGTCCTTATTACAGTTTCGCTCAAACCCCCTTCTGGAACAATAGGTAAGGAAAGCACCTCTAGGGTCGTAAATGCTTTATGTTAGACATTGTTGTTAACTTGTCATATTTCTTTCGTTAAGACAAGGCTGTGCTTTGTGTTCCTCCGTAGTAACGGTCACTGTGAAGCCAGAACGATCTCGGAGAGTATTTTGGTGAATGTCGACAGGTTTGTTCTTTTTTAATGAAGATTGCGGCATCACGGATTTTCAACCATTCGGCATAAAGAAACAATTCCTAAATTTAATCCAGTGGTACCACAACGGCTGCGGGATTTCATTGTAACAAGTTTGAAAAATAAATGGTTCAGTCTTGCTTGTAAATGATCAGTTTAATTAGTCTATTTCTTCTCTTATTTTGCATTCAGAAATATGTTAGTATATTTACATGTAAACAAAAAATAGAAATTTGCATGTTTTAGTAATATCTTTAAATGATAACTTTGTTTACTTTAATTCACCTTTCCCTGTGCAGTTCACCCCCTTAATTGTATCCAAATACTGACGATTAGTGATGAGCAGGTGCATATGACCCTGAATACAAAAGGGAAGCAGCTGCTTCATTATAACATTCACTTGCAAGCTAATTATTAAGAAAAAGCCTAAATGACCAGAACATAAAAAATAGCAAAATCTTAAGGTGTTAGTGAAATTTATCTAATCTAAAAAGCAAAACAAAAGGTACACAAATGCTTGCTACATTTCCTAAATGTTAAAAAATCTATTTTATAAACTCTGGATTGACACAATTAAGTTAAGGTGGTCTGTTGGACTGAAATTGAGGACTGCTTAGTTAAGCCTTTTATTAATTAGCACACAAATGGAGTAGAAGTGGCTCACTTTTAACATTGTGTCATTTGCACCTTTGTCTACACTGCTTGTCACTAATTGTAAGTATTTGGGGTGGAATTTAAGGACCAAATAATACCTCAGAAATAAGGTGGATTGAAGGAAAAATTATTAAAGAAAGTTAAGTGTTTGTTAACTGTGACAAAGAAAATACACTTCCAAATTTCTTCTCAATGTAAATTAGAGCATTTTTCTGAATAAGGAATAAGTAAATAAAAAGATGAAGTAAACAATTAGATTGAGGCATAAAAGTGCCCCACTGATTTTTGAAACTGGTTGGAATTAAAGCCAGTAGCCACAATGGTACACCAAGACTGAGCTTGGAAACCCCTGGCATAAAGGAATTCTGCACACAAGCTGCTGACAGATCTCACTTAACAAAATGTGTCAGTCCCTTTCCTGAAATAAGTTTTTTATAACAGATCCAAATACAATAAAGAAGAATGTTTAATCCTGTTTAATAAAGAAGGTCCAAAATCGTGTGTTTGACAAAAACAGTTGAACCCAACAGCAATTGACCAATTTCCATGAAGAACAAGGGATAGCTGAGTAAACACCAATTCCACAAGCAAAGCAAAGGTACCAGGTGCCACATGCACCCAAGATTCATGCAACATTTCCCCCAGGTAAGCCATAGAATGTGGTGCAAATTGTAGTTCACTTCTCCAAATGAAATAGCCTATAGATGCTCAGAGACATGGTTCAGGGACCTGGCTGGCCATAAGGTGGTACTGACATTTTTACACAGGCACATCCGGGACATGTGTATAATTGGGTTGGAAAATGGGTGATCCATCCTAAACTGGTCCACTGAATTTTAGGCAGTTTATATAAAATTCACTTCAAACATTAAATGCAAGTTCAGTTCAAAAGCACATGGTGTAATGTAAGATGTTACCATGTTTGTTTTTTGTCAATTTATAGTGAGGCTAATTTGCAGCCTTTTGCTGGTGATGGTGAAAGTACAGAAAATGCTATTTTTACTATTTGGCTGTCTGGCCATGACCTCCCCTTTGACTCTTCATGCCAAATGAATATCTTCTTTGGGATTTCTTTTCACTCTTTAAGACTGTAATACCATTTTTCCTTCATTTGGTTTAAATATCACTAAGTAATCAAATGTATACGTGTTTGCAATGCAGGAGATAACCAAAATCCTGAAGTATAATGTAATACCAAAAAGATCAGGCAACAGTGCTGTGTTTAGTTTTTCACTGCGCCATTGGTTGTTGTGTAATGTATTTGTGACAAAACGTATTGTGAAATACAATATGTAAATTAATAACCTTTTATAGAACCAGTCATAAATAAAAATACAACTTCCAAGTGCTGTCAGTAAATTGTATAGGTGAATAAGCAAAGAAATAAAAATATTAGACAACATAAAATAAAATCAATCAATGCGTAAAATGAGATATACTAAAATATAACAGAATATATTCCGGGCCTTTTAAAAATTAGTTGGGGGAAAAAAAAATAAATGTCCAGTTCTAATAACTTCCACAATATATGTAAACATACCCAAAAAAAGAAATCAGTAATAATCTGATAAGGGTAGAAATTGTGCAGTAACAGAATGTATGGCTTTAAACTAAGAGCTTTGTGGCTGTTCATTAAACTCAATAGACTTCACATATACCAAACAATCAGTAAAGAAAATGTTGAATAATGGACTACATATGATTCATTTACACTTATGAAATATTTACCAAATAATGTTTAAAAATTGATCAGAAATAAACTTAATAGATAATAAACGTGTTCTCATAAAGGAAAATACTGTAATATCTTAATTTAAAAAAATGTAATAAAAAATCATTTCTGGTAATTTCAAACAGACATTTCTTTCCATAGGTATCTGCAGAAGGGGCGCTCACAAAAAATGTGCTGAACTTCTGCTTGTCAATGTCAAAATGAGAAATTAATATCTATATCTGGAAACATTTTACATATAAGTAGCAGATTAAATTTTATGAAGAATTTTATATTGGATTTCACAAACCTTTGGAAATAGAGGACAATTCTTAGAAGTTAACCAAGCTTTCTTCCAATTAATTTTACCTTTAATAATGCCCCTCATAAGTTATACATTCTTGGATAAATCTTAATTTAATTAAGACATATGAACCTTAATAAATTTATTATTACATTGTTGTTCCAAAATATTTAGAGTGCCAATAAAAAGATCTGGAAGGCTTGGTACAATTGCATGATAATGCTTATATAAATATAATAAGTTTACTGGAATAGCATTTAATGATACATTCAGTAACATACAGATGGATCACATTTAGTTATAAATTTATGGTAATCTAAAATGTTGCCATCAATGTCAAATAAATACAAAATAAAATGATATTATTAATAACCGAAGCATCTACGACTAAAGGCTTGTTTTTACACAAAATATATATATTAATTCCAAGTAGACAGTTTATTTGATGAAAAAATTATGTAATTAACAGTTTTGCTGACTTAAGTGCTTCAGCACAGAAATCTGACAGAGGAAAAGGGAGCTTCTTAGTTTCAGAATAACACAGAAGAAAAAGAAAATTAAGGCCACCGTAGCTCTTAAAGATTATTCTTGGAATATACTGTAGCTCAAAATTAACTCATTATGCAAAAAAATCTTCTTGATCCATTTAATTTAAATTGAACTCACTAAACTACTAAAACTTTCAGCTTAAATTCTGTAAAATTATCCTAACTCCCCCAAAAGCAACCATTGCATGAAGATGCCCATTTACTGTATATATGTGTGTGTATGCATACATATATATATACAGTTAGGTCCATAAATATTTGGACAGAGACAACTTTTTTCTAATTTTGGTTCTGTACATTACCACAATGAATTTTAAATGAAACAACTCAGATGCAGTTGAAGTGCAGACTTTCAGATTTAATTCAGTGGGGTGAACAAAACGATTGCATAAAAATGTGAGGCAACTAAAGCATTTTTTTAACACAATCCCTTCATTTCAGGGGCTCAAAAGTAATTGGACAAATTAAATAACTGGAAATAAAAATGTTCATTTCTAATACTTGGTTGAAAACCCTGTGCTGGCAATGACAGCCTGAAGTCTTGAACTCATGGACATCACCAGATGCTGGGTTTTCTCCTTTTTAATGCGCTGCCAGGCCTTTACTGCAGCAGCTTTCAGTTACTGTTTGTTTGTGGGCCTTTCTGTCTGAAGTTTAGTCTTCAAAAGTGAAATGCATGCTCAGTTGGGTTAAGATCAGGTGACTGACTTGGCCATTCAAGAATTTTCCACTTCTTTGCTTTAATAAACTCCTGGGTTGCTTTGGCTGTGTGTTTTGGGTCATTGTCTATCTGTATCACGAAACGCCGCCCAATCAGTTTGACTGCATTTAGCTGGATTTGAGCAGACAGGACAGTATGTCTCTGAACACCTCAGAATTCATTTGGCTGCTTCTGTCCTGTGTCACATCATCAATAAACACTAGTGTCCCAGTGCCACTGGCAGCCATGCACGCCCAAGTCATCACACTGCCTCCACTGAGTTTTACAGATGATTTGGTATGCTTTGGATAATGAGCTGTTCCACGCCTTCTCCATACTTTTTTTCTTGCCATCATTCTGGTAGAGGTTGATCTTGGTTTCATCTGTCCAAAGAATGTTTTTCCAGAACTGTCCTGACTTTTTTAGATGTTCTTTAGCAAAGTCCAATCTAGCCTTTCTATTCTTGAGGCTTATGAGTGGCTTGCACCTTGCAGTGCACCCTCTGTATTTATTTTCATGCAGTCTTCTCTTTATGGTAGACCTGGATATCGATACGCCTACCCCCTGGAGAGTGTTGTTCACTTAGTTGGCTGTTGTGAAGGGGTTTCTCTTCACTATGGAAATGATTCTGTGATCATCCACCACTGTTGTCTTCTGTGGACGTCCAGGGGCCTCATGTATTAACGGTGCGTACGCACAGAAATGTTGCGTACTCCCATTTCCATGCTCAAATCACGGTGTATAACACCTAAACTTGGCGTAAAGCCACGCACATTTCAACGGTAACTCATACCTTGGCGAACGCAATTTCTCTGATCGGTTTTGCAGACTGGCGGCACCCAGCGTCAAAGCAGTGCTACTATTCCTGTGTGATCACCTTTCTTTCTTAGATCCACATTCCTGACGCTGCTTTATAAATACACTGAAACTAACTGCATATTGTTTATTAGTGTAATGCATCTGATTGTAATTAATCTGCAGCAATATAATGGTCCAGGGAATAGCCATAGTATTCCAAATACCATAACTGCTTTAGCGTTGTAACTCTCACTGCATCTTCTTCTTTCAGCTGCTCCCGTTAAGGGTTGCCACAGCAGATCATCTTTTTCCATATTACTCTCGCTGCACCACTCGAAGTATTTATATCACTGTATCTGAGTGGGGAATCACAGCAGCAGCTGATCGGAAAGAGAAATATCGGTATACAGCATGAAGCAGACGCTGCCTGAGCCACAGTAAAACGCTTTATAGAGACTTCCCAGTACGGACTTCGTGGTTTAGAAAAGGTTTCATCCCAAGAACTCTAAACGCACTCAATCAGTCCATCAAGTGCTCCTTGTAGAACTGTTTACTTATAAGTACAATTACCTCACTGTAAACTTGCACTACAGTTATAATATTGCACAACCTGCGCCACTTTATAAAGCGCGTATTTACATATGATGACGGTGTTAATTTTTAAGATGAAATGCAGCAAAATATGTTGATTACATTATACAGCTAAAACTTTAACTTCATTTAAATAATCTGTATTGTTAATAATTAAACATGTGAGGACACGGTGCCGCAGCGCTAGCTAGTTCAGGGATTGTTCCTGCATTGCGTTGTATTCTTGCGCTGACGCGACACTGGAAAGACAGACGGATAGAATAATTAAACATGTACTACGAAGATATTTCAATGTTCCTTAAAAGTTTTGAAGAATCGGCGTTCTAAGCTTACAGATGGCGTAACGTCTATTACAGAGCTGATTGTATGGCGATTGGGCATTTGGAGAAAGAAAAGTAAGGACAGGAATTGGAGGTTAGTACGTTTGAAAGAGACAGTACTTCTGTAATAAATTATTTCATCGAAGGTCGCACATGGCGCAGCAAGACTCTTGCGTGAGATATGAACAATCACTGCGCCACCGTGTTCCCATGTTTAATAACATGCTTTCATTCCTATCATCATGAAAATGATATCACGTATATATCTCAGTATTTTAATTATTCAGAGAGCTGTAATATCACAAATGTAATGGATTCTGTGTCCTGTCGGAGAAAGAGAAAGAACGGAAGCACGTAGTGATTCACACACATAGAGCACATAAAAGATCAAATACAGAACAAAGCATTTAACGTGATACTTGAGAAACTAGTAAAATAAACGATTTTAAGATGAAGTTTATGATGTTCTACTTTAATGAGAAAATAAACTACGTGATTAAAGTGGAAATTTCGAGATTAAAGTTGACATTTCGTGCTTTTTTTCCCACTGTGTGCCTATTTTTTTCTGTGTACCCTAATAAGCTTTCATATGACACTCAGACGGTGGGCTACGAGTCGCCTTTTCACGCCGACTTTGATATGTGACTTCTTTTTTTATTTCGGGCACTGTGCGACTTTGTGAACTTGAGCTTTCGAGTTTCTCCGACACTATGTTACTCGATCAACTTCCTTTTGTTGATTATACCACTGTTTAAACCAACAAATAGTACATTTTTCCTTTGCCTCCACTTGGTATTCGCTGAAATTCTTATATTTTCCCCCGTGCTTTTCCCATTGTCTTTTTACAGAAGGCTATTTATATCGATTTGCATATTTAAAGAGGCGTAATTCTGGGAGGAGTTGGGGCGGGATAGAAGGCGCGTGCACGTGCGTTACTTTTCAAGCTGATCGGGATTTATGTAGTGGAAGAACGTGAAAGTTTGCGTGCGCACAGATTCCTGCATCTGGATTTTTCTGTGTGTGCGCACATTCCCGCTTTTGTGCTTACGCCATGTTATAGTGTGAGTTCTACGCACGGCGTTATACATGAGGCCCCAGGTCTTTTTGCGTTGCTGAGTTCACCAGTGCTTGCTTTCTTTCTCAAGATGTACGAAACTGTAGATTTTGCCACTCGTAATATTGTAGCAATTTCTCGGATGGGTTTTTTCTGTTTTTGCAGCTTAAGGATGGCTTCTTTCACCTGCATGGAGAGCTCCTTTGACCGCATGTTGTCTTTTCACAGCAAAATCTTCCACATGCAAGCACCACACCTCAAATCAATTCCAGGCCTTTTATCTGCTTAATTGATAATGACATAACGACGGACTTGCCCACACCTGCCCATGAAATAGCCTTTGAGTAAATTGTCCAATTACTTTTGTGCCCCTGTAATGAAGGGATTGTGTTAAAAAAATGCTTTAGTTGCCTCACATTTTTATGCAATCGTTTTGTTTACCCCACTGAATTAAAGCTGAAAGTCTGCACTTCAACTGCATCTGAGTTGTTTCATTTAAAATTCATTTTGGTAATGCACAGAAACAAAATTAGAAAAAAGTTGTCTCTGTCCAAATATTTATGGACCTAACTGTGTGTATGTATATATATATATATATATATATATATATATATATATATTGTGAGAAGCAGCCTGGACACAGACAGATGGACATCGTTACGTCACCCAACACACGTTTATTATTTACAATATTTATAGTTCAGTGCACAAATCCAGTGCCTCCAGCACCAATCCCCCAAAGTCCAGGCCTCTCCTTCCAGTGCCTGCTTCCTTCAGGCCGCCTCCAAGACTTATGTCCACCTCCGCCCAACTCCAGTCATCGTTTGCAGGGAGGCGGCCCCTTTTATACACGCCCGGATGGGCTCCAGGTGCTTCCCGACACTCCTCCGCAGACACTCCCCTGTGTGGCTGAAGTGCCGGCTGTGCTCCCGGAAGCCCTCCAGGTGTCCCCAGTCTTCTTTCCCCCAGCACTTCCAGGTGTGGCAGAAGTGCTGAGGTCCAGGGCTCTCCAGGCACTGGGGCGCCCCCTGGTGGTGACCAAGGGCCCCTACAGGGTTGCTCTGTACCCATGGCCCCCAAAGGAACCAGGGCGGTCGCCCGCTCATGGTCTGGAGGAGGCATGAGCCCTCTTCCTGTCTTTCTGGGCGTCCTGGCTGGGTGCCACCCCCAGCCGCGTGCCACAATATATACATATATTTCGTCAGAGACTCCACTCTGAGTCATAACAAGGGGGCACATTGGGGAAGCCACCTGTATATTTGGTATCCTGGCTGCAAAGTTGCAAAAATATAAACAGCACTAATGTGCACAAAACCAAGTCCAAAACAGAACTGAGAGAATTGGGAAAAGGTGGAGGCTTTTAAAGGGGAAAACAGAAAGTGAGGTCAAAGGGGTCGGGCTCACAAGAGTCTTCAGCCATAGGCTCGAACCCGGACGTGACATCAAAGGGGCTGGAGCCAGCAAGGTCTTCCTCCATAGGCTCAGACATGAAAGTGACGGCAAGAGGGCCAGATGGAATCTCACAGGAAAGGGAGAAAAAGAGTCAGTTCACTATGCCACATCCTGATTTGATTCGGAATTGCCCTTATTCAAGCCCTTTAGCTGCCTTCCATGTGTACGTGTTTGACAAGGCCCCCCCACCCCTCAGCACAGACCCATTGGGTCGAGCTGTGGTGTAGCGGGTCCACAGCTCACGTCAAAAAGGCCACTTTTTAAAATAGATAATCACCACACTCGCGTCTTAGCGAGGGGGCATGGTGGTGTGTGGCCAAGCGGTTTCCGGGGAATTCGTGATGCAGGCGGTTCTCACTTAAATGCACAGGTGAGGAGTCATCCGCATCCGTAATTGTTCCCGGGAGCTGCTGTTTGCCACAGCTGATACACGTCCCTGTTATATATAGAAGCGCGAGGTGGCTAGCAGGGGAGGATAAAGAAAGAAAAGATGGACGGAGGAGCAGGAGTGACAGAGAGAAGGTTGGCTCGCCACAGCAAAGGCAGCGGGAGTCGGAGATTTGGAATAGAAGCCCCAGTGTGAGCATCCTGGTCGCTGGGGAGCCCAAGTCTCGGTCTAGGTGAGCAGAACTGGAGCCAGGGATCGGAAGGCCACCAGACCAGTAGAGAAAAGAAGGTCAGCTGCATGTAGAGTGACTCCCCTGGTGCATAGCCTGGATGGCAGAAACAGGGGAGTCAAAACTAATAGAAGGCACCAGGCTTTGTGTTTTTAAAGAGACTGCTTCCAGCCATTGTTTTAACCTCGTTGTTTTTGTTAAAGGTTTTTTTCTTTTGGATTTTAACCTCCACTTTTCACCTCAGCTGAGTAATCACCAAAGCCTCCCTCTCCACCACCACATACCTGGTCTCCTGTTCCAACAGTTTCCAGCTCAGGAACATGATGGGGTGTTCCACACCATTGATGCTTTGGCTCAGCATGGCCCCCAGGCCTGTGTCCAAAGCGTCCGTCTGGAGGATGAAAGGCAAAGAAAAGTTAGGTGCTTTCAAAATAGGTGCGGACATAAGGGCCTGCTTCAAGTCACTAAATGCAGCGTCTGTCTTTTCAATCCATACAAAGTTTGGGGCCCTCTTCTTGGTCAAATCAGTCAAGGGCGCCGCTCTCAAACCGACAGTAATACCCCGCTAACCTGAGAAAGGCTTGGACCTGCCGCTTGGTTCGCAGACAGGGCCATTTCAAAATGGCATCAACCTTGGAGCACTGTGGCTTCACGGTACCCCTTCCCACCAGGTAGCCTAAATACTTGGCTTCGCTCAATCCAAAGAAACATTTCTTGGGATTAATCCGAAGCCCAGCCTCACCAAGTGTCCGCAATACCCTTTTACCTGCTGTAGGTGTTCCATCCATGTGCTGGAGTAGATGACCACGTCATCCAGGTAGGCAGCACTGTATGAGTTATGAGGCCTGAGCACTTTGTCCACCAGACACTGAAAGGCTGCAGGAGCCCCATGTAACCCAAATGGAAGGACACGATACTGCCAATGTCCGCTAGGAGTAGTAAACACAGTCTTAACCTTCACTGAGTCCGTTAAAGGAACCTGCCAGTACCCCTTTGTCATGTCCAGTATGGTCAAATATTGAGTTTGGCCAAGCCTCTCGAGGATGTCGTCCACTCGTGGCATTAGATAAGCATCAAATTGGGAGACTTGATTAAGTCGACGGAAGTTGTTGCAAAACCTTCAACTCCCATCAGGCTTTGTGACCAATACAATGGGACTGGACCAGGGACTATGACTTTCCTCGATTACTCCTAGTTCCAGCATGTGCTTGATCTTAAGCTCCACTTCAGCTCTTTTTGCCTTGGGAAGACGATACGGTTGTTCTCGGACTATAACCCTGGGCTCTGTCACAATGTCGTGCTTAATCAGAGAGGTCCTTCCGGGGTTTTCACTCACTACCTCCGGGATGGACAGGATAACTGCTTCCAGTTCTCGTCTCTGTCTGTGTCTTAAATCCGCACTGAAGTTAAGGCTAGCCATGTGAGCAAAGAGCAAGCGGGGTTGACCGGAGGAGGGATCGGGATCCCTGTCCTTCCATGGTTTCAGCAGATTTATATGATAAACCTGCTCCCTCAGCCGACGATTGGGTTGACTCACCAAATAGTCGACGAGTCCTTTCCTCTCCTTAACTTCGTAGGGGCCTTGCCAATGGGCAAGTAAATTAGAGTGGGAGGTAGGTACTAGGACAATGACGCAATCTCCCGGGCGGAACTTCCGGAGAGACGTGCCACAGTCGTAATATTGGACCTGTGCTGCTTGTGCCTCTTCCATGTGACTTTTAATGAGGGGCTGAATTTTACCAAATCTATCGCGTAATTGCGCGATATATGCCAATATATTTGTAGAGGGAAGAGCCTCTTCTTCCCATCCTTCTTTAAAGATATCTAATAGATAGATACTTTATTAATCCCAAGGGGAAATTCAGAAGAAAAAATCCATGTCCACGTTGTAAAAGTAAGAGTGTCTAGGGAACGAATCCACATAAAAGAAAGTGATAGGAGTGATCAATAAAAAATAATAAAAAAGAGAAAAATAATAAAAAAGAGAAAAATAAAAGGTAGAAAAATAAAGTCGTACATGGAGCTGCTGAAAAGGCTGCCACTCTCGGCAGCGCCTGAGTCATCTTTTTAATAGGCCCCGGGGTTGTCGCCCATACAATTATTGAAAAGGGGAGAAACCCGTGGAGGCTTGAGGGACTTCCAGATAGGCAAAAAGGACAAGAGGGAGGAGTTGATCCCAGTTCCTTCCATCCTTGTTGACCACCTTACAAAGCATTTGTTTGAGAGTCTGATTGAATCTCTCTACCAAACCGTCGGTTTGAGGATGATATACCGTGGTCTTTAGATGCTTTATTTTAAGTAACTTGGCAGTCTCCTTGAACGTCGCCAAGGTAAAAGGCGTCCCTTGGTCCGTCAGGACTTCCTTAGGAATGCCGACACATGCAAAGACCCCTAGTAATTCCCGTGCAATGGCTTTAGAAGTAGCTGAGCACAACGAAACAGCTTCAAGGTATTTGGTAGCATAATCCACAAGGACTAAAATGTACGGCACATGAGACGGCACATCTCCGTCTACAACTAGGCCTAAGTTAAACCCACGAGTGGTATGTGTCTCAACGCTTTTAATTTTAGACCAGACCACCCCAGTATCACTGGATGTGGTGGATTTGGGTGGACCGCCATGGTTAATTTCCGTACCGATCCCCCGTAACTGATGATACAGACGGCGGACCTGTACCAGCAGATTTCTCTGTGAACACAGGTTATACTGGTCTTAAATGTTAACCACTGTTGTGGTAGCACAAATCGGCAGGCAACAATGGTGCACGCATCTCCGCGGACACCGGCACAAGCTTCAGGTTGTAGGGGAGGAGGCTACGTTCAGGGACATACCCCGGTTGAGTTCAACTAAGGGACCATTCTGCTCCCCCAGGTTGCGAGGCCCTCCTCTGTGCCTCAATGAGGTTCATCAGACCTTTCATATTAATAAAGTTTTTACCCCAGACCCGCTGGGCGAAGCCGCAGAGTACTGTCTCTAGGAGCAGGTAACAAGCCACCTGCTCCACTATTTGGTAGGGCGTGTTTTTCCCTTTCCGTAACCAGTGCCCTACTTCAGCCCATAACGACCAGGCCTGCTTGTGGGTCTGCCGCTGTAGGTCGAGTCCCCACTGTCTTACTTTCTTCACCTGCCAGCCTGGGGCACCACTACGTGGAACTCGGGATTCTGCCTTCACAGGGAGATGGGCACTAATAGCAGCATAATAAGCCCCCTTCGCCTCCCCCCTCTGGGGCAGCCCAAGTCTGTGAGCCCCTCCCGCACACCCCCTGGCCTGCCTGCGTTGTCCAGTCAAGTGCACCAGGAGCGGAGACAACACTGGGTCCTTCTGAATCGCGGGACACCCTCCCCACCTGAAAACCTGGCCCCAGTATGCTCCCACCTGGGTTCATTGCAGGATCTGTCCCTTTCTCCTCCAGGATCCAACCATCCTGCCGCCTATGCCAGTGTCAGAAACTCCACTCTGAGTCATAACAAGGTTTGAGGCAGCCACCTGTATATTTGGTCGAGCTCACAAGGGTCTTCAGCCATAGGCTCGAGCCCGGACGTGACATCACAGGGGCTGGAGCCAGCAAGGTCTTCCTCCATAGGCTCGGACCCGGAAGTGACGTCAAGAGGGCCAGGTGGAATCTCCCGGAATGGTCTGCAGGAAAAGGAGAAAAAGAGTCAGTGCACTCTGCCACATCCTGGTTTAATTCAGAATTGCCGTTTTTCAAGCCCTTTAGCTGCCTCCCATTTGCACGTGTGTGACAATATATATATATATATATACACACTGGTATATATATATATATATATATATATATATATATATATATATATATATATATCTATATATATATATATATATATAAGAGCCGCTTAATAATAATAGTACAGACTTGAAACACTGGGGGATTGTGGTCTATCCACTGAGTAGGGCAAGTCTATATCACAGTGTCACTCCAGCCATAGCACCAAATAAACCTGGAACCTCCACTGCATCCACAGGTAAAGCACCTTCCTGTATGAATAAAATGTCATTCCTGAAGAAGCCTTCAGAGGAACTTGGTAATGATCTTCAATATTTCTGGCAAAATCAAATCTATAATTAAAACACTAAACCCTTTAGATGATGCGTATTGAAAAAGGCCAGCTTGAAACTGTGCAATTTACTAAACTCAGAATAACCTGCACCTCTCCCAGCAAATGAGCGAGAAAATAAATGAACCTTTGAAAGGGCTAAAATCATCTTTCTAGAAGTACTTCCCAAAACCTTGAGGACAGCTAGATTGCAAATCATTTTAAAGAATAGTATTTCCAAGCAGGTATATTATTAACCAATGATAAAGAAGTTGATTGAAGTGTCGACTGATACATCTTTGAGAGCTTAATTCAAAGGAAAATTCCTTATTAATTGTTGGGCAGACATAAGCGGAGAATGTGAACAGCTGACGGACAAGGCACTTAAGCTTCTGTTCCTATTTACAAATACAGAACTATTGGAAAGGATTTCTTTTCTTATGCCTTTATAAAATATAAATACTGTAGTAAGCTGACTGCAGGTCTAGATTTGTGACTATATCTTGCATCACTTGAACCTGATTTTAAAAAATTTCGTGCCTCAAAGCAAGTTCAAAGATCACAATAAAGATTTGTTGCATGTTTTATAAAAATTATTTCAATTTCAAAACAAAGTTTTATAATTATTAGTGCATTTATTAATAAATTAAATGTGTTGATTTTTATTGTAACTTAATTTTTGAATATAAAAATATATGCACTGTTTGTTCACTTATTATTAATTTGTTTTTTAATCCAATTATTGGCCCATTTACTTACAGTTACAACGTATAAATTTTAAATAACCTCTTCTATATAAATTGCAAACATTTTTCTAATATGAATTTACAGTAATCCCTCGCTATATCGCGCTTCGCCTTTCGCGGCTTCACTCCATCGTGGATTTTATATGTAAGCATATTTAAATATATATCGCGGATTTTTCGCTGCTTCGCGGGTTTCTGTGGACAATGGGTCTTGTAATTTCTGGTACATGCTTCCTCAGTTGGTTTGCCCAGTTGATTTCATACAAGGGACACTATTGGCAGATGGCTGATAAGCTACCCAGCTTACTTTTCTCTTTCTCTTGCGCTGACTTTCTCTGATCCTGACGTAGGGGGATTGAGCAGGGGGGCTGTTCGCACACCTAGACGATACGGACGCTCGTCTAAAAATGCTGAAAGATTATCTTCACGTTGCTATCTTTTGTGCAGCTGCTTCCTGAAACGACATGCTGCACGGTGCTTCGCATACTTAAAAGCTCGAAGGGCACGTATTGATTTGTGCTTGAAAAACAAACTCTGTCTCTCTCTATCTCTCCCTCTCTCTCTCTTTGTCTGCTCCTGATGGAGGGGGTGTGAGCTGCCGCCTTCAACAGCTTTGTGCCGCGGTGCTTCGCATACTTAAGCCAAACAGCCCTATTGATTTGTTTGCTTTTCTCTCTATCTCTGTGACAGTCACTGCTCCTGACACGCACTCCTTTGAAGAGGAAGATATGTTTGCATTCTTTTAATTGTGAGACGGAACTGTCATCTCTGTCTTGTCATGGAGCATAGTTTAAACTTTTGAAAAAGAGACAAATGTTTGTTTGCAGTGTTTGAATAACGTTCCTGTCTCTCTACAACCTCCTGTGTTTCTGCGCAAATCTGTGACCCAAGCATGACAATATAAAAATAACCATATAAACATATGGTTTCTACTTCACAGATTTTCTTATTTCGCGGGTGGCTCTGGAACACAACCCCCGCGATGGAGGAGGGATTACTGTATTGAAAATGGGCTTCCAAGGGTTATGCAAGTAAAAAAAGGTTGTGATCCACTGGTTAAGGGCAGTCATGCCACAGGATTCCCAAGGTAAGCAGCACGCATGCTTAAAGTTGTGACTGCACATCCATGGTAGATATGAGTGCCAGAAAAAGTTGCCCAGAATTACTGCCCAAACCTTTTTTTAACTCAGGATACTTTGAACTCACCTTCCTCTCAGAAGTCTGCATCTGACGTGTCATCTGAAATTGTTGCCCTTTATGGTCAAAGGTCTACGTGTACAATACCAAGGTTAATCAAATAATCTAATCAAAACCAAATCCAAAAACAATACATTTTAGAGCCCACCCACCCAACTTTGATGACTAATAATGACAGTTTTAATTTCAAAGTGTATTTCACATTGCACACAGTGTCATAGAAATAAATAAAGGAATAATTCAATGAATACATAAAGAGCAAAATGTATATGTCTCATAATATTTTTAAATATTTATGCTCACGTGTTTGATATGATTTATATTATATTTCATAATACATTTAGTTATTTAATTTTGTCCAAAATATTTTTCAGGAGCACTAATAAAAGGATACTATTTTAAGAATTCCGCACTTGTCAGCTTGAAGGAGCCTGTGCGAATATATGGCTTCACAATGGAAACACCCCGTTCCAATGAATATGGCATGTCTTTTCTCCAGCAAGCACAGTTACCATAACATAACTAACAACTACCAGCTAACTAACTACTAGTGAGTAGTCCCAGTACCTTTTCCTGACTACATTTGCTACTGCTAAACCCAAGTCAGTGCAACTTACTATGAGTGGGACACTCTTGTGTTCCAACCTGCTTAAGTGATTTTGTGCTTGACATTTAGCTCTGTCTCAATCTGAACTTTATTCTGGCAGTTTCTATTTGAAAAGAGACTTGTGTCACATTTCATGTTGTGCCTAATATTGTTGGTACAAGCTAAAATCTTTTATTAGAGTAGATAAATTAAAGCTAAATTTAAGTGTGAATATGCATATAAGGCAAAAAATCTATTTTTTTCTGCATAAACAAAGCATAGATGACTTTGATTATTAACCCCAAATCTGTTTATGTTAGAGGAGCGGGCACAACTTTCCCTAGGTAACCAAAGTTTCAGAAACTGCCAATTGTGCACGTTAAAATTAAAAATAAAGCAGGAAAATGCATACACCAAAAAAGAGATTCTGGAGTACTCACATTTCTACACGATGTACCTTTCTAAATAACAATCACCTTGTAAATATGCATATGGGAACGCGCATCCAATGCCGCCCTGAACCATCCATATATGAAGCATGCTAATCGATGTCAAACATATGCAATCACGATGCTGCAATTTCATTGGCTGGTAGAGCTGTCTCGCTTCTGATGCGTCGAGACCCTGCTACCTGCATTCAAGAGTATCTGAATGTGGTCCACAACTAAGAGCGCAAGATTATTCGCAGCATTACAGCACCTTCCCCTTGCATTTTGGGGGTCAGGAATAGACGTAAGGTGCCAGCATCTGAGGGGACAGCTGCTATCACCTGTCACATGTAATGATGTGTTTGCTGTTGTACAGGCCATGGAAAACGCTAAGGGTTCACCCAGTTGCCTAACCAACAAGCCAGTCATCATGTATAGCACCATCTCATGTGTCAAAGCTACTTTGCCTCAAAATAAATGCTGACCCAATTCACTGGGACACGTTTCTCAGCCACCTCATGGCATCACATATGCCTCATTCATTAATGGAATGTAACAGCTTACGGTTAACAAAAGCAGCTTCATTCTGCCTGGTTCCTTTATTTCAATATGAGAGTAGTATAGTGCTCCGATTACATTGAGCTGGTTTGGCTGCATTTGCCTATTTGATCAAGGGTGCCATCATTTCCCAGTTTCTCTGAAATGCCATGTGTGCGTGGTTCAGAGTTTTCGTAAATATACGCTCACTTTCACTTCCCATTTTCTTTTATAAAATCCCGACAGTTGCGTAAGCACATTTCGATCCTCTTTTTGCGTGTATGCAAGTCTTATCGTATATAAGTCCAAAGGACACTGATACATACAAATGATAACACTGTTGAGTTAATGGCTGATATTGCTTTGTGGCAATGCCTATGTATTATTATTATTATTATTATTATTATTGTGCTCTTATGCTGCTCTATTTTTTTTCTTGTGCTTCTCACTCATGTGCCTTCACACCATACAGATGAAACTGCAGTCCCCCGCTCAGCTCATGTTTGCTTCCAGAAAGAAGCATCTGTAATTGATCAGTTTGATGGTTCCCTGACACGTACAAAGAGAATGAATGAGATGTCCATTTGTTTAAAGTGAGTCATCTCAGCAGTGGGGACGATTTGCACTGAGGGTGGATATTCTCAAACAATGAAATGTGTTTAAATTGCTACCTGACTTGCTCCTCAGGGGGTTCTTCTTCTACTGGCCTCCTTACACCCTTGTTTTTAAAAGGTTCTTTTCTGCCTAACCACATGCCTACGACTAAGATGACTTTAGCCTGTCAGTCACCCAGCTTGATTAATTATAAGTTGTGAGCCAAGGTTACATTTGGACAAATGAGTAGTAGGGAAGGAGTGAGGTGGTGGTAGTGTTTGTGGGCTGATGTTTTAATAACCACAGTGATCATTAGGTCATATCCTTATTAGCAAAGTAGCTGGCATATGCAGGGGCTGAAGGCAGTCATTTCTTCCGGGAGCTAGTGCTGAAGAACCAGGAATACATTAAAGCCCACTTGAAATGTGACAGATAAGGCAGGGCATAGCTCAAGAATAACTCGCATGACACATGTGGCACTATGAAGACTTCTGAACTTGGCAGCCACCAAAGAGCAAAGCGATCAAATAGCCCAAAGATACAGACAATGCAACTAGAACTGCATATACAGCTAGTGATGTCAACCTCAATGTTTATTTCACCAGGTACAGAAGACTGCAAAGAGTGTGTGCCACCAGCAAGATAAATACTACAGAGAGAACTTATGCCTAATGAAATGCCACAGTGTTGGGGATTCTGAAAAACAAGCAAATGTGCAGAGCCTGGGGGTAGTTGAAGAAGTTTATTTTAAAAGCTGATCCTGGAATGGCCAGACAGGATGGATATCGTCCTGGCAGAAGGAGAAGGCTAGGTTAAATCTTCCACTTTATGTCTCATTAATACACTCTATTCTTGGAACACCACAGGAAAGTTAGTGTGACCATGAATATGTAGGCAGTAAAGCTTTATGGCAACAAAATACAAGAAGACAGAACACTGGACATTTTTTAAACTTGTAGCTGTAAGGATTCCATTAAACCACCACAAAGCAGAGCAAACTCACTGTATTGAAAACACTTGAATCATTCATTTCAGTCTTGACTGGCTTCTGAGGGAAAATAAAATTGTAAAATCACGCCAGATTGGAAACCATGGTACACTTGAACACACTGTCTCCTTCCAAGAAATTATGCTGCTATTACCTGTCTTCTTTACTGGCACCCACCAACAGCAGTAGTAAATTAGAATGAGAAAACTGTGTGAGTAACTTATGGCCCAGTTTCAAAACCACTTGCTCCCTATCACCCGTTACCTAAGCTAACTACAAAGCCCCCGCAACCATAAAGGCAATGGCAAAAGATCAATAGAGGAATTAGCTGTAATATTCCAGGGCCATTCAGTCGGAAAGAATCTGAAACCACAGTGAAAACATTTTAACTTAGCTGAAACAAAAAAAGAGAATGTTTCTCCTAGAATAAAGAAGCGTATTGATTACTCTTCTTAATAATAATAATAATAATAAATTTTATTTATATTGCACTTTATATTTTCTAAACTATTTACTCTTTTTTTCTTTTTCTCTGTGACTCTTTAGATATACTCACATACACACAAGACAAGAAATGAACAAACACATAAATAAAATGGTTAAAATCCTTCACTTGGACTTTGTCAGTGGGGATTTTTCATCGTCTCCCTAGTCACTAGTGTTATCTTCCCACCAAACTAATTGACTTACTATATCAAAATAAATGCACAAGAGAAATTAATAGTGACAGACACAAAGTATGGATGTATGCTTGAATCGGCCCTGTAGTGGAGTGGCATCAAATCAGGAATGACAGTGACAAGACTGCCGGACAATGGCGGCGCACACGGATGCTGTGGCTTTCTGCTCCCCGAAAAGGTGCTCTTTTCTGCTATTATCGTTCTTAATATTGACTTTTCTTAGTTTTACACACAGAAGCAAGCATCCACTACATGTGCAGCGGGCACTCGAAAACATCAATACAAGGAAGGCAGCAGGTCCTGATAATGTGCAAGGACGTGTGCTCCAGGCTTGCGCTGACCAATTAGTGGAAGTATTTACACACATATTCAACCTCTCTCTCTCCTCAGGTGTAGTCCCCTTGTGCCTGAAATCAACCATTGTACCTGTTCCCAAAAAACCAAGGATAACCTGTCTTAATGACTATTGACCAGTCACTCTCACCCCTGTCATCGCAAAGTGCTTTGAACAACTGGTAATCACCCACATCAAAGCCAGCTGATCTAGACCAACACCAGTTTGCCTATCAGTCAAACAGATCAACTGAGGACGCCATCTGTGTGGCTCTACATTCTGCCCTCTCGCACCTGGAAAAGCCCAACGCCTATGTTAGGATGCTCTTCATTGACTACAGCTCTGCATTTAATTCCATAATACCTAACCAGCTGATCAAAAAACTCTATCGACTAGGACTTGCTCCGTCCATATGCAACTGGTTACAGGATTTTCTCACCAACCACCCCCAGTCTGTCAGGATGGGCAAACACATATCCTCCACCCTTACCCTGAGCACTGGTGTGCCACAAGGATGTGTACTAAGTCCCCTTCTCTATGCATTCGTCACCCATGACTGTCAACCCATCCACCAATCAAACATTATTGTTAAATTTGCAGATGATACGACTGTCATTGGGCTTGTAACAGACAACAATGAAGCTGCATATAGGGAAGAGGTTCAGAATCTGACAGCATGGTGCAACACCAACAACCTGGTCTTAAATACCAAAAAGACCAAAGAAGTTGTTCTGGACTTTAGGACTACTAAAAAGACCAATCACAGTCCAATAACAATCAATGCAGATGCTGTGGAGAGAGTTTCCAGCTTTAAGTTTCTAGGAGTCACTATCTTAGAGGACCTGTCCTGGGCCGACAACATCTTGGCTATAATAGGCAAAGCATAACAATGCCTCTATTTTCTCAGGAAGCTAAGGAGAGCTGACCTCCCACAGAAGCTGCTGGTTAATTTCTATAAATGCACTATAGAGAGCATCTTAACTAACTGCATGATGGCCTGGTACAACAGCTGCACCAAGGCTGCTAAAGAAGCCCTGCAGTGGGTCGTAAAATCAGCAAAGGCCATTATTGGGACTGAACTGACATCACTCAAACTCTTGTATAAGACTCGCTGTGTGAGAAGGGCCAAAAACATTCTCAAGGACAAAACTCATCCTGGAAATTCTTTGTTTGAGCTCCTCCCGTCAAGCAGACACTTTAGGTCAATATGTGTACGCACAAACAGAAAAAAAAAATAGCTTTTTCCCATCTGCCATAAACTTTCTGAACTCTGAATCTCCTCAGTCTGAGATCACTTTTAATTGAACATGTGCAATAAGCTATATTTGTAATGTGCAATATACTAATGTAATACAATATATAATATGAAATATACAATTCCTTAAAAGGTGCAATAACAATTTATGCTGCTGTACTTTGAGCAATAATAATTTGCTCTGGTTACTTGATCACTTAACACTGTATACGACATATTTGGAATTATTTGACTTTTCTTTAAATGAACCTTGGGGCTGTCACAAAAAGTAATTGTGCCAGGGGGCTATAGAGACAGTAAATGGAAAAACTGCACAATGTGGACCTGGTTTGGTCTCTCTTTTATCTACAGAAGTGTCCAGTTCAAGAAAAGTGTATGTAGCTGCATTTGTCAAGCGTTAGCAAATAGTTCAAATGCAGCTACCAGATAGGCATTCCAGCACTAGTATGTAAGAAAAGGGAGACAAAGCAGAAAAAGGTTTGGGGATCCACCCCGTATATTGTAACAACAGCTAATTGAATATTAAGTAACACCAGATTAGTTTCTGGGACTGAGTCCAAAACAGGACTGAGCAGAAAGGCGAGGTGGTTGAACTGTATAGGCGGTGGGCAGGAAGAGGTGGGTCCATGAGGGAGTTGGCGGAAGTGAGGTCAGTAGGAGGGTGTGGTCAGGAAGAGGATGAGGGAGCTGGTTGTGCTTTAGCTGGGCTTCCTTTCTGGCTATCTGTAGAAGAGGGAGAAGAGATATTACTGCATTTCATCAACCCCTGATGGACACTGGCTGCTGTATCACCCGATTACACTGTTTCAACATATCTATGCCAATTAACTGGATTAAAACTATGCTGACACTTTATTAATATATTTCTGTGACTGGATTGCATGCAACACACTCTGTTCTTCTTTGCAGTGTGATTGAGCCCTGCAAAGGAGTTTTGTACCAGTATGATTGTTTCTTGTTTTACACCCAGTGCTACTGAGATAAGAATAACACAAGATCATCTGTCAGTTTTTTTTCTAGACAGTATGCATGCAATTGGATTACAAACTACCACTACCTTGGATTACAGTTTTGTCTGGGTATACTGTATGTGCTGTCCTGTGCTTGCTTGTTGATGTAAATTTGTCTTGGTTGGCTTTGTCTTTATCTGAGGAGCACTTCCAATCACTTACAATCCTCATGCTGCAATGGGAACCTGGTAGGACAAAACTTTGCATTTCTTTCAGTAGGCTGTTCACAGGGATTTAATTTCACACGTTCATCTTCATCTGCTCCTGGTATATTGAACTGTGTTGGATTTTGTGGTTAGTGTTTATTGTTTATGTGTACGTATATAAATAACTATTGCTGTGAAGGAACTGGGGAGGGCTTTTGCATACACTTTTTTCCCATATGGTTTGTTCTTTTTCATTATTTGATTTATATATTCATTATTAATTATCGGTTTATTGAGCTGCTTATCAATGTCTTTGTCTGGGTTGGGTATGTTCCTGGGGTCCCCGCAATAAAATAAATAAATCACCCTCTTTGGATGGTGTGAATCTTGGTGTCCCTGCGACTGTTACAATTTCACTGTACTCTGTGCACATGACAATAATGACCTATAAACCTATCAAAGCTTTCAGTCTTTCCAATCACTGCCAAACTGAAATGATCCTAAACAATGTCAGAGGTATAAGAACACATAATGACCGATATTCTTTATGGAATACAATTTATTGTTATACACTGTAAAAAAATGAAAACTTGCCATGTCTTGGTCCCACCTTGGAACTTAAGAAGTGGGTTTGCTTATTTGCAGGTTTTTCAAAATTCCATGATGTGAAACAGAGATTACAAAGATTATACTGCTAGTCAATAGGTTCAGGGTGTGGGGTATTTAAATTGTGTTCATAAGAATTACTTATCAACGTTTTTAATTCCCTTAAAATTTCTGTTTGTCCAGCATCTCCTGATTCACTAGTATGAGAAATCCCACACATGCGCTATACAGTTTGACTTATCTTGATGTCTAATTATGTAAGACATCAATATTTTTGGGGCCCTCCTCCTCATTTTTGGCTCTCTAGATCTAGAAATCCTCATTTTGAAGCTATTTTTTGACCATATTCTGTGTGTAAAATTACACTGTTATGAAAAAGAGTAAACCAATAATTATTTTCAACAAAACAATCAAAAGAACTTGAAGTTGTGCATGCCTCATCAGTCGACCTCAGGGGTTCACTCCCTAAAGAGATACAAGGGGTCAAAATGACTCATTTTCACAAAACTTCAGAAAATGGGGATCAGTAATAAAGGCATATGGAGTAACCCAGCCACAGGGGATGCACAAACCAGTGTGTTTCTTCATTCCGGTCCCAAGCCAGGATAAATGAGGAGGGTTACATCAGGAAGGGCATTCGGTGTAAAATTTGCTAAATCAATATGCGGACAACAATACAAATTTCCATACCGGATCGGTCGAGCTCTGGGTTAACAACGACCGCCACCAGTACTGTTAGCCAACAGGGTGCTGGTGGAAATTGGGCTACTGTTGGCCGAAGAAGAAGAAGGAGAAGAAGAGGGTGGAGACGTGTCCGGAGGCAGGAGGAGAGGAGGGTAGTAAACAGATTGGAACTGAGAGTAGGAACTTTGAATGTTGGCAGTATGACTGGTAAGGGGAGAGAGTTAGCAGATATGATGGAGCGAAGGAAGGTTGATATATTGTGCGTGCAAGAGACTAAATGGAAGGGGAGTAAGGCCAGGTGGATTGGAGGTGGATTCAAATTGTTTAATCATGGTGTGGATGGGAGGAGAAATGGCGTAGGAGTTATTCTGAAGGAACAGCATGTCAAGAGTGTTTTGGAGGTGAAAAGAGTGTCTGACAGAGTAATGATTATGAAGCTTTAAGAGGTGTGATGATGAATGTTGTTAGTGAATATGCCCCGCAAGTTGGGTGTGCAATGGAAGAGAAGGGAGATTTTTGAAGTGAGTTGGATGAAGTGATGAACAGTGTACCCAAGGGGCAAAAAGTGGTGATTGGATTGGATTTCAATGGACATGTTGGTGAAGGAAACAGAGGAGATGAGGAGGTGATGGATAGGTATGGTGTCAAGGAGAGGAATGAAGAAGGTCAGATGATAGTGGATTTTGCCAAAAGGATGGACATGGCTGTGGTGAATACATATTTTAAGAAGAGGGAGGAACATAGGGTTATGTACAAGAGTGGAGGAAGATGCACACAGGTAGAGTACATCCTATGCAGAAGAGCTGATCTGAAGGAGATTGAAGACTGCAAAGTGGTGGGAGGGGAAAGTGTAGTTAAGCAGCATAGGATGGTGGTCTGTAAGGATGACGTTGGAGATCAAGAAGAGGAAGAGAGTGAGGGCAGAGCCAAGGATCAAATGGTGGAATTTGAAAAAGGAAGACTGCAAGGTTGAGTTTAGGGAGAAGGTGAGACTGGCAGTGGGTGGTAGTGAAGAGTTACCAGACAGCTGGACAACTACAGAAATAGTAGTAAGAGTTACAGCACAAAGTGTGCTTGGCCTGACATCTGGACAAAGGAAAGAGGAAAAGGAAACCTGGTGGTGGAATGGGGAAGTACAGGAGAGTATAAAGAGGAAGAAGATGGCAAAGAAGAAGTGGCATAGTCAGAGAGATGCAGAAATAGACAAGAGTACAAGGAGTTAAGGCGCAAGGTGAAGAGAGAGGTGGTAAAGGCTAAAGAAAAGGCGTATGATGAGTTGTATGAGAGGTTGGACACTAAGGAGGGAGAAAAGGACCTGTACCAATTGGCTAAACAGTGGGACCGAGCTGGGAAAGATGTGCAGCAGGTTAGGGTGATTAAGGATTAAGATGGAAACATACTCACAAGTGAGGAAGGTGTGTTGAGCAGATGGAAAGAGTACTTTTCAGATTTTGGGCAGCCCAAAGTAGGATTGATAGATAAATAGATAGTACTTTATTTGTCCCAAGGGAGAAATAGTTTTTTTTACAGAAGCTCAATAAGTAACTATTCTGATGCATGAGACACTGTCTTGCACACCAAAACACGAGGCTGAGTCTCAGTACTTTAGCCAAACCAGTTTTATTCAACTTGAAATAGGAACAGCAGGGTTATTTATTACAACGGGAGCTACCACTCTTCTATACACGGACAAAGCAAACGACATAATCGTGGCCAGTTCAGTGGCCAAGTTTTACTGTTCCCTGCATTTATGCACTGTTCCTTGCATCATCCATCGGCAACAGCCGCATATAATGCTATCTCAACTGGCTCATAGTTTGTTTCTGTGGCAGTATAGTGCTACGCTGCGTACCAGTGGTTGCTTCAGTAATAGACAAGCAATCCTCCACATACGTGGTGGTTGCGCTGCAGCGTGTCATCCTATTGGGGGTATCCGAAAAGAGTTCAGAAACCTCACACTATCTATTATAACAAACAAATACACACTAAAGTTACTAAAAAGAATGAAAACATTTGATATGGATAAAGATAAAAAGTGCAGTTACAGTCACAGTGAGGCATTATAAAGGCATATTGACATTGGTATAAAGAAGTAACAGCAGTGTTTCTTGACACAGTTTTGCTGAACAATTCGTTGGCTAAAGGATCTCAATGTTAGTGTGTGAAATTTTAGCAGTAAATTAACAGTCAAGGAGGAACTGAAGTGCATCTGTAATAGTAAAGGAGAATTAAAAATACAGAAAATAAAATAGCAAATTCTCTAAACTCAAATTTTTCTGAGGTTTTCAGATGTGAGAGGGTTATGGTGCAAGGAACCCTATCAGAATTGGGTGATGTTAAGATGGTGTCCCACAGGGGTCAGTACTAGGACTGCTGCTATTATGTTTGTAGATGATACCAAGCTAGGTGGATTGGAAAATGATCTGGAATCTATTGAATCATTACAGAGGGACTTAGGCAGATTTGTGGCACATGAAATTTAGTGTAAGTAAATGTGAAGTATTACATGTAGGAAGTAAAAATGTGAGATTTGAATACATAGTGTGATGTCTGAAAATTGTATGAAGGATTTAGGAGTCATAGTGGACACATCACTATAAATTTCCAGACAGTGTTCTAAAGCCAAGAAGAATGTGAACAGAATGTTGTGTTACATTGTACTACGTGTAGAGTACAAGTCAAACAAAGTTATGCTTAGGCTTTATAATGCACTGTTTAGACCTCATGTGGAGTACTGTGTACAGTTTTGGTCCTCAGGCCACAAAAAAGACATAGCAGCACTGGAAAAAGTCCAGAGAAGAGCAACAGTGATGATTCCAGAGCTACAGGGCACAAGTTATGAAGAAAGCCTAAATCAGCTGAGCCTTTTTAGTTTAAGCAAAGGGATATTAAGAGATGGGTGGCACGGTGGTGCAGTGGGTAGCGCTGCTGCCTCGCAGTTGGGTGATCTGGGGACCTGGGTTCGATTCCTGTGTCCTTCCTGCATGGAGTTTGCATGTTCTCCCCGTGTCTGCGTGGGTTTACTCCGGGCGCTCCGGTTTCCTCCCACAGTCCAAAGACATGCAGGTTAGGTGGATTGGCGATTCTAAATTGGCCCTAGTGTGTGCTTGGTGTGTGGGTGTGTTTGTGTGTGTCCTGCGGTGGGTTGGCACCCTGCCCAGGATTGGTTCCTGCCTTGTGCCCTGTGTTGGCTGGGATTGGCTCCAGCAGACCCCCGTGACCCTGTGTTCGGATTCAGCGGGTTGGAAAATGGATGGATGGATGGATATTAAGAGATGACAGAATTGATATGTTTAAAATGATAAAAAGTATTTAGTTTAGTGGATTGAGACTATTACTTTAAAATTAGTTCATCAAGAACATAGAGAAATAGTTGGAAACTTTTTAGGGGTAAATTTCACACAAAAATTAATACGTTTTTTCTCGGATAGAGAGCCATAGACAAATTGAATAAGCTACCAAATAGTGTGGTAGACAGTAGGACTTTAGGGACCTTCAAACCTACACTTGATTTTATTTTGGATGAAATTAGTGGATAAGACTGGTGAGCTTTGTTGGGCTGAATGACCTGTTCTTGTCTAGATTGTGCTAATATTCTAAAAAAAACAGAGGATGTGGATAGATAGATAGATAGATAGATAGATAGATAGATAGATAGATAGATAGATAGATAGCACTTTATGTGTCCCCAACGAAAAAATGAGCTTTTCAACGAAGCTCAGTAAACCCTCCTCAAAAACACACAAGAATTTCTAAAAAGAGACAAAACATTTGACTTAGCTAATGATAAAAGGGACAGTAACAGTAAGGCATTATAAGGATACAGTAATCCCTCACTTATCGCGGGAGATAGGTTCCAAGGCTGACCGCGATAACTGAATTTCCGCGAAGTAGGGACACCATATTTATTTAATTATTTAACGTTTATTTGGACGTTTTTAAACCCTCCCTGTATTGTTTACAACCCACCCTTTACTCTATTAATAACAGGAACAACTGCTAAGCAATATGAAATCGGTAGATAAGTTTACACTTACTGTATAGCGAAGTACACGTAGCTATATATGACGTGATGAATATGCTGCGCAGTAAAAATGATGACGATGAAAGTGATGATCCCCTGAATGCAGTATAAAGAGCACGTTAATATTGAATGAGTGAGATGAGATGAGACTTCCTGGTTAATGCAGCGCTGCGTCGCTGAGCCAATCAGCAGCACACAGGAACTTAACTGCGTGCTCTGATTGGGTAGCTTCTCGGCCATCCGCCAATAGCATCTCTTGTATGAAATCAACTGAGCAAACCAACTGAGGAAGCAACTATCAGAAGTAAAAAGACTAATTGTCCGCAGAAACCCGCGAAGAAGCGAAAAATCTGCGTTATATATTTAGATATGCTTACATATAAAATCCGCGAAGTCGTGAATCCGCGAAAAGTGAACCGCGAAGTGGTGAGGGATTACTGTATTTTGCAGTAGGTAAGCCCCAGTAGCATTCTTTACACTCTTATGCTGAATAATTTGTGGATGAACGTCCTCAGTGTTAATAAGTCAGAGAGGGGATGTGCAGCATTGTTCAAGTTTGCAAGATTTTATTTATTTGTCACATGTACACACCCAAGGGTATGTAGTGAAATGAAGGTCAATGAGCACCCTGTACTGTGCAATTAAATTAAAAAATGCACATTTAAAATAGATATAGAACATTTAGAAGTGTAGACAAAGGTATAATACTTGTTAAATAATAAATAATAGTTAAAAATACAAACAATAAATGACTATTTCTACAATTTTGAGGAATGCCTGACAAGATGACCATTAGTATATTTCTGTTCTGTTCTTGATTTGAGGCAACACAAGTGCCTGCCAGATCTTAATCTTTCAAAAAGGCAGTAGAAGGGCTCAGAGGGGTCTGTCAGGATCCTGGCTACCTTAGTGCACCTTTTTGCTTTGCACTCCCCCCCACCATAATCTATTGTCTCTAGGTGAGTAGCGAAAGTTTTAGATTCTTCAAAAATTTAAATCTCCATTTTTTTCGAAAGATCTTTACGTTTTAGGTTTCCCTAATACCAAAAACATTGATATCTTGATGATGGGGTGTGTGTCTGTTTGTTTGTGTGTGTGTCTGTGTGTCTTAGTTTCTTGAGCACAGTCTAGAGCTAAAACAGTAGGATGGAAACATACCAGACTCAAAGCTTAAGCCTGTTATGAGATGATGACGTGCTAATTAGTTTTTTAGCCAAATCGCGCAAGAGAAAGAGGCACTTTAGAGGAACTTTCAAATACCATCCATCCATCCATCCATTGTCCAACCCGCTGAATCCGAACACAGGGTCACGGGGGTCTGCTGGAGCCAATCCCAGCCAACACAGGGCACAAGGCAGGAACCAATCCCGGGCAGGGTGCCAACTCACCGCAGGACACACACAAACGCACCCACACACCAAGCACACACTAGGGCCAATTTAGAATCGCCAATCCACCTAACCGGCATGTCTTTGGACTGTGGGAGGAAACTGGAGTGCCCGGAGGAAACCCACGCAGACACGGGGAGAACATGCAAACTCCACGCAGGGAGGACCCGGGAAGAGAACCCAGGTCTCCCAACTGCGAGGCAGCAGCGCTACCCACTGCGCCACCGTGCCGCCCTTCAAATACCATAACTTTGCAATTAATTATGAATTCTTCTTGCACTCCGTTCTTCACTTCTCCGTGCCGAAGTCCACTATGAGCTCTTTTGTTTTGCTGACAGTGTTGGCCGGACTGTTTTCCTGATACCATAATGACAGGCCAGCCACTTTGTCTTGGTAGGGCTTCAGGTTATCATTGCTGATGAGGCCTACCACATCTGTAACATCTGCAGATTTTATACAATCATATACTTATAGTGAAAACAGTAGGAGACTAAGAACATACCCCTGGGGGATGCCAGTGTTCAGGGTAATGGAGGTGGAGGTGCAATTTCCAGCTCTGACTACTTGGGAATTTGTTTGTAACGGTCATTGGTTTTATCTTAATGCTGTCCTCTGCTACTACCTCAGAAGTGTGACAGTGCATCCCACAACTAAGCCTGCCATCATAATCATCTTGTTGATTTGGTGGGCTTCTCTTGAAGTTATGTTACCAGCCCAGCACATCACAGCATCGGAAATTGAACTGTCTGTCACAGAGATGTACAACCTGTAAAGGATGTCACGACCCACATTAAAGGAGTGCAGCCTCCTAAGAACAGAGTCTGTTCTGTCCTTTGTTATATTGTATTACTAGACGAGTCTAGCCTGTCGTTGATCTGGACCCCCAAGCACTTGTAGTACGGCACCACCTCCACAAATTTCTTTGAAGCAAGAAACCAAATTCCAGTGTTGACTCCCATACTCTTGTTTTATCTTCTTTATCTATAGAGAAAGTGGTACATTTGGCAAGTGCTGTCCTAGGCAATCAACTAGCTTGCCTATGGATGGGCCGGCCTGTCCATATTAAATTTATTGCATATTTCTTATTACCAGACTAAGATTCAGGTGTTCAGCCCACATTGGAGCAGTAATGACACCCTCTGATTACCATGGGGTATGCTCGATGTAGTCTCACCAGTAAATCAACAACTTCATCTGCAGATTTAGCTCTGACTTCATCACCAGATCTAAGAACACAATTTTTAAAGCTGCTGCACTGATTCATTGTTCAATCCCACGAACACTTGTAAAGAAGATCTTGAGATTCTCTAACTCTTTGCTTGGGGCACCTGTTCACCCCATATGTTCGGGGAGAAGTCACTCTTACTGGTAGAGGACCTCTAATTTGAAGAGGCTCATTCTCGTGCTGACTTTGTGACAATCACTTCATCCTACTCATAACTTGATGAGACCAGAAGGACAGTATCTGTTGATACACAGAGAATGTAGCCATCCACATTGTTAGTGTCAAGCCTCATCTGATCTATCTGCTTTGTTGGTATTACTTTAAACAGATATTTGTGCTTCTGTTTGTAAATCCATCCATCCATTTTCCAACCCGCTGAATCCGAACACAGGGTCACGGGGGTCTGCCGGAGCCAATCCCAGCCAACACAGGGCACAAGGCAGGGTACCAATCCTGGGCAGGGTGCCAACCCACCGCAGGACACACACAAACACACCCACACACCAAGCACACACTAGGGCCAATTTAGAATCGCCAATCCACCTAACCTGCATGTCTTTGGACTGTGGGAGGAAACCGGAGCGCCCGGAGGAAACCCACGCAGACACGGGGAGAACATGCAAACTCCACGCAGGGAGGACCCGGGAAGCGAACCCAGGTCCCCAGATCTCCCAACTGCGAGGCAGCAGCACTACCCACTGCGCCACCGTGCCGCCCTCTGTTTGTAAATGCTGCATGTTTTTTTTTCTTTTCAGTTACTGTTATTTTGCTTAAGCACTCTGAGCCAGCCTTGAGTGAAATGCACTAGCCAGATTTAAAGTGAGGTGTATTGGAGTCAGTCTCTGCTGCTTCATGTCTTGTCTTGTAGGCTCTACGTCTTTCACAAAAGTCCAAAGTTTTACTCTAGGCACATGGTATAGGACACTGGGAGAAGGTCTGCATTGATATTTTGCTCACCTTTCATTGTCTGAATGAATTATTTTAAAAGAATGGAAGAAGTGACTGCAGGTTGTGTTGTTAGCCAGCAGAGGGCAGTCACGGACTATTGGTCAGCGCTTAACAAATGAAAACTGTCAGCAAGAACCAAATGGATATCACAAAACAAAATCTGATGATTTGATCAGCAGCTTAGGCACACTGTCTATCACTGACTCGGTCCTGTTTGGCGAGTGCCTTTATGTTTGCAATTAAACCACAATCTGTTATAGAAAAGAACAAGAATAGAGGAGAAAATGTCTGCAGAGGTGCTGCCTTGGTTAAACATCCAGTTCAGTTGATGGACTGAAGTGGAAAGGGACAAGACAGATAGATAAAAAATGCATACCAGCTCTAAGAGGCCTGCCTAAATAATCAGCCATAGAAAATGTAGCAGATAAAACACCTGAAGAGAGCTGGAAATGAGAAAATGTCAGCTGTGGGATATGCCAGTCAGGACAGTAACAAAACGTTTTTCGGCTGTGAGGTCAATGTGAACATACCTGTGTTACTTTCTAATCCATTAGTATAAGACTACCTAAGTTAATATACTTATTAATTATCTGTGGAGGTCACCGGAAAACAGGTTTGTATCAAGAAATACAAGAAAGCTGGTAATAGGTGGGATTTCAGATTTGGGTCTTACATATTCTACCTCACTGAAGTGGTTTTAGGGGACAGCAGTAGTTTGTATGGTGTATCAGGAGGCAGCATCTGAGGGTTATATTAGGGGACATCATGGACTTTATTATTAGGAGACCACATTGATTTTTAATAATGTGTTTTAATTATGATGAGACTATACTCTATCTTATAGGAGAAAATATTAATTTCACCATCGCTCATACTGATTAGGAGTTGCATTGACTTCAGTGTATCTTATTAGAAGAAACCATTAATTTTGTTATAGTTATTGTTCTAAGTAGGAAAGGAGCTTGACTTTATTATAATTTATTAGAAGCCACCAATGCTTTTATTGCACCTTATGTTGGTTTTTATGTATTTGTGTTAACTTTATTATAGTTAATTAGTAGAAAGCATTGATTTGAAGTTGCTTATATTGAATGTGAGGAGATGGCATTGATTTGGTTATATCTTATTGAGAGACAGTACACATTTTATTATACTTTATGCTGCTTATTAGAATGCAGTACTGATTTCGGTATAATCTATTAGGAATATACATGTATTTACTTACAGTTTGTGATGATTACTAGGAGATGGCACTAATTTTATTACATTTTTGTAAATAGACAGTATTAGAAAATTAGAAAAATTGTGATGAGAATAGGCCATTCAGCCCAACAAGCCCATCCATCCTTTTCAAAAAGATTGTCCAAAATAACATCAAGCTGAGACTCGAGGCGTCCCTAAACTCCACCACACTACTAGTTTATAGTTATTATCAGGCAATGACTTTGACTTGTATTATAGTCTTTTAGGAGACAGTATTAATTTTGCTAATAATTTCTTCTGAGTCATTGTTGATAACTATATCTTAGTAGTAGATTCTATTGTAATATATGGTCATAATTAAAAGCTGATATTGATTTTATTACAATTTTTGTTAACCATTTATTCATTCTATTTTAGTTTATGTTAATAATTACTAGGTGGCTTTAATATAACTGTAGTTCTTTTAAGAGAAAGCACTGATTGTTTTGTATCTTATTAGGAGACAGTGTTCATTTTATTATACATTGTGAATATTCATAACTAGGATATGATGTTGATTTTATTTTAATGTATTAGGAGACACCATTGATTTTATTACAGATTATAATTATTGGTGAGAAATGGCGCTGATGCTATTATAGTTTATTAAGTGATGGTATTAGTCTTATTTTTAGGAGGCGGCATTGATTTTAGTGTAATTTATCAGAAGAGGAGATGGATTTTTTTTTTTTAAGTTTTTGCTGATTACCAAGAGATGGCACTAATATTATTATATCTTATTAAGATACAGTATTAATTTGATTTTTATTATAATTTCTTAGGAGAAAGTATTAATTGTATCAATAATTTATACCTAAGGTAATTATAAGGATTTGCCATTACTTTTGCTAAAATTTATTATGAGATGACATTGATTTTCTTACAGAATATGCTTATTATGATGATTATTGGGAAATGCCATTGATTTTGCTATATTTTATTGGAGGGCAAAATTAATTTTTTGTAGTTTATTGTAATTATTAGGAACTGTGGTTGATCCTAGTACAGCTTGTGTTGTTTTTTAAGAGGTGGTTATTAGGAGGCAGCATTAATTTTATCATTATTTATTAGGAGAAAGTCTTCTCTTTTATTATTTAGTAACTTATGCTAATAATTAGGAAATGTCATGTCATTATGGCTAATTGGGAGACATTGATTTTATTATAGTTGACTTTGCTTATCAGGAGAAAGCAGTTTGTACTGGCCATTGAGACCCATGGCTAGCTGTATGATAGTGGGCTTTGATTAGTACAAATAGCATCAGTTTAATTTAGCTTGTCTTTCTTTTGAGGAGTTAGTTCCATTTGGGCAGTGCTATAACCTGGAAGTAAGTTCTGTCTCCTCATTCACATATGCATATCTAAGAATCCTGTACAGAGGAGCCTTTAGGCCAGTCTGTTAGGGACTACAGCTTAATGTATACATCATTGACATACACTCACTGAGCAAATGATTAGGAACACTTAATATACCTGTGTGGCAGGCGGCTGGCATCCATGCCCAGCCGGGATGCCCCTGCACACTATATTCAGGGGGAGCAGCCCTGGACACTGCAATACCTCCCCCTGGACACTAGATGGCCACCCCCCTGGGGTGAAGCAGTGCCTCGGATTCCCTCAGGGCTCCCTTGGAATTGGAGTTGGGTGCAGCCCTGTTGGGTCCCGCACGCACCGCCAGGGGGTGCTGTGTTTGGGACTCCTGAGCCCATATGGGCAGCATATTCATCACACCCGGAAGTGCAGCAGAAGTCGGTGATCAAGCACCTGGAGCACATCCGGGTAAACTATAAAAGGAGCCAGCAACCACCACTCAGCGGCCAGAGTCGGGTGGAGGAGGACAAGGTTGCCTGGGAGGAGTGTTGGTTCCAGTGAGAGAGAAGAAGAGTGCTTGGTGTGCTTTATTTGGGACTGTGCTGTGTCTGTGGGTACGAGGAAGGCGTGGCCCACAGACGAAGAAAATAAAAAGCATTTTGGTTTATTTTACATGTACCTCCCGTGTTCAGTCTGTGTCGGGTCGGGCACTATATAGCATCTTCTTACATCTGCTTCTCCATGCAATTATCTAATCAGCCAATCATGTGGCAGCAGCACAGCACAGTGCATAAAACTGGGCCAATACAGGTCAGTAGCTTCAAATCATGTTCACATCAAACACCAGAATGGGGAAATACATAATCTTGGTGATTATAATAACCCTGGCATGACTGATGGTGGCAGACAGGCTGGTTTGAGTATTTCTGTACCTGCTGATCTTCTGGGATTTTTGTTCACAACAACCTCTTGATTTTACTCAGAATGGTGCTAAAACTAAAAGAAAAAGATCCAGTATTCAGTAAGCAGCTATTCTGTGGACAGATACACCTCATTAATGAGAGAGGTCAGAGTGGAATGGTCAGACTGGTTCAAGCTGACAGAAAGGTCAATAACTCAGATAGCCACTTTGTGCAACTGTGGTGAGCAGAAAAGTATTTCAGAATGCACAACACGATAAACTTTGAGGCAGATGTTCTACAACAGCAGAAGATCAGGAGCTGTCAGTAAGCACAGATTCACCAAAACTGGACAGCTGAAGACTGGTGAAACATGGCTTGGTCTGAATCTCGATTTTTATTGAGACACACAGAATAATAGGATCATAATGTGTCACCAGAAGTAGAATTCCACTTACCTTTGGTCAACAGTCCAAGCTGATGGTAGCAATCAGTCATTGCTTTAATGCCACAGCTTATTTAAGGGTTGTTGCTCACCATGGCCACAATTTACTCATCTACTAATGGCTGTTTCAAGTGTGACAACACTCCATGTTGCAAAGCAAGTCATCTCAAACTGGTTTCATGAAGATGACAAAGAGTTCAGTGTTCTTCAGTAGCATTCCCAGTCACCAGATCTGAATCCAATAGAACAACTTTGGGATGTGGTAGAACAGGATATTCAGAGCATGAATGCGCAGCTGAGAAATCTGCAGAAATTGTGTGATGCAATCATGTCAACATTGATCAGAATCTCAAAGGAATATTTCTGACATCTTGTGGAATCAATACTATGAAGAACTGAGGTTGTTTTGCAAGCTAAAGTAGGCCCTACCCAGTACTAGGACAGTGATCCTGATAAGTTGCTCAGTGAATGTATACATCTCTGTTTGGTGATTTTCACACATTTCTCTGAGGTTCTGCTTATCTAGGTATGTTTGCATCTCCCCACTATCACTCCATATTGCCTTACTGTGTTACTGGTCCCCTCTTCTTATATGTAAGCACAAGCAATGAAGCAGAGTGCTGCAGCGTTAGCAGGGGAGGATATCTTTAGGGCTATTGTATTATCATTCAAAGGTCTTGAAAAGGGATCAGGCAGACAACCACCTTTTTATATTGCATCCATCCATTATGGCCAAAGCATAAACAAAGCACAATGTCCTTATTTCTGAACAATGGACAGCAGATAAGTGTTGGGGTGCACAATGATCTCTTCGTGGGATTTGAGCCAGAGTGCCTAGTTTCGTTGCCCAAGGCAGGGAAGCAAACAGCTGGATACGTCTGTCTCTGGTTGGGCCCTGTGTGCTCTCCATTTCAGCAAGAGTGATGGAAGCAGCCTGGGGAGTTTGCTGGCCTCACATTTGTTTCCCAGTCTCTGATCTCCTTTCTTGTCGATTCACAGCTCTGTAAGTTCGGCCCTCCACTTAGGCCACCTATTAACTCAATTTCAACTTCTGTGGAAAATTCAGAGAAACTTGAATTTAAATGCAACAAAAACAAAAAACGAGACACTCAATGGTCTAGACTACTCTGTGTTTTTATATTGCTGCTTTAATTTATGGGGAGAAGGTGGAGACAGAACAGTAAAATCCATATTTTCTCAAATGACAATACAAAAACACTACTTTTTTTCTCTCTTGCTATAACTCAAGAACCAGTCAACCATGTGCCCCACTGCCTGTGACTCCATACAAAGCCACAGAAGGCTGGCGGGCACCTCACTGCTTCACTGTGTTGCCATTTAAATCGGGCCGAGTTCAGCCAGGTGTCACCATTTCTGACTGTTGGCTGCCTCACTAGTGTGAGGAGCTGAAAAATGAAGATTTCTAATCCCGGGGGTAAATTATTGAGGTGATGGTAGGAGGAATTCTTAGAGGGGGTGTGGGGTTGTAATCAGTTTAAGATTTTTTAGCACCTTTCAAGTTGAATGCAACACATGAGGAGGGTCAGAGTCACCTCACCTCTGTTTCCTGAGGAGGTTGAGGTCATTTGGTGTATACAAGCCACATGTTTTCTACCACTCTGTTGTGGCCAGTGTATTTTTCTATGCGGCTGTGTGCTGAGGAAATGACATTAGTGCAGGTGATGCCATCAGGCTAAACAAACTGATTAAAAAGGCTGGTTCAATCTCAAAAGTGTTATGATGAGCTTTTGAGGTTGCTGGACAGAAGCTCTGCTGTGTGACTCATAGAGGTTCAAAGTGTGTGCCAGCATTGGGATTTGACTTGAACGTAAGTTCTGGATGCTCAGCCAGCAGAGGGACACATTCAAAAGAGAAACATGGAGAAGGCCAACAGAGCCAGGACATGTACAGATCAGTGATGTTAATCCTGCTTCACCCCATCCCAGACATAACCACACAACAGGCCACGCCAAGGCTTCTCAGTGTTTTATTTTATTTTTATTACAGGAGCCAAAAGTAAGATTTATTTTTTTCCTATGGTGTATCCATAATAAGGTTTATTCTCTAGGGGTGCCTTCCTACTAATTTGGAAAGCAGCTCCACCATCCTAGTAAAGGATTCACTGAATATGGAAATAAACACCACTATCAAGTACAGTATTTCAAACAGAATCCTCTTTATCTTAACATGTATTTCCAGGATACTGAAGTATCCAATAGAATTTCTTGATTTTTAATAACTTGAAATGTAAGAAACCACCAAATATATTAATGACAGCAATTAAAATAAAAGAGTTCATGTGCATTGTTCTTGTGTCAGTGAAACAGGACCTCAAAACCACCACAGGTCCAGTGGAGGGCACAGGTTTAAGAATTGGGTTAGCTACAGTACGTAGGGTGCTGATTCGTTTTAAGCCAACTGTCATGGTTCATGAGCTATGTTCTCTTTTTTGACTAGGGACACCTTTTTTATCATGGCCATTCAGATTTGCCAGTGGTGTGGGCAGCACAAGTTTAGCTGCAGTCATTTTTTATGACTTTCACTCCTACCACTAATGTAAATTCAGGTCCTGTGAAATGCTGACTTCTCAGTCAACTAAAACTAATCGGCTCAAGTTGCTCATTGAACGGATGCTCATGGTTCATAGCATCCTGAACTCAGGTAAACGCAGAAAATGGACAGATGAGCAGATGTCTGCAACATCACCTGTCCCCTGCCCGCCATGTCAGCTTGATGAAGAACTGGGCAGCAATTCAGTTTGTTCTCAGGACAGGTCTGCCCCAGAGACACATACTCCTTATACTCTATTACTTCAGAGTTACCCACACTTCATATTTACTAAAGTATAAACTTCCACAACTTCAGACTGATGAAATGCCGGTTTTAAAATAGCTAAGCAGAACTGGCATAAGTGAACAGATCCCATCACATCAGCCTCTCAAAATCTAATTATTTTTCCTTCACTCTCTAAATTTGTTTATTGCAACATTGTGTACAAAGAAGGAGCCAACCCTGAGCAAGGTACCAGACCATCAAAGGGCACACAAATACAGACTCACTCCTTCAAGGCCAGTTTCAAGAAGCCTATTGAACTTTCATCCAGGCATATGGGATGCTCGCATAAAAATTGGATTATAGGGAATGAGCTCCATACTGATAGTGAACAGGCCGGTAATCAAACCTAGGCCTATATAGCAAAGAGGCAGTTCTGCCAATGACTAAGCCATTATGTCTCTTGGATCTAAAGCTGAGCTAAAGAAACCAGTTATGATCACATCAAATTCATTGTGGTCTAATAGCAGATCTGTCTAAGGCAGAGACCCTCTACACCAATATAAGTTTTTCTTCCTGTGTCAGTGGAAAGACCACCTCTAACCACTTCATTGCATTTTTAAGGTACCTATCCTGATAGCATCAGGTGCCAACCAGGGACCAAGCTGACCACAGGTCACACTTACAGTTTAGCGATTAAGGGAGGAAAACTGGAGTACCTCAAACAAACCCATGCAGACATGGGGTGAAACTGCAAATTCCACACAAGTAGTGACCAGGCTGGGGTTTATGTCTAAGCCTCTGGAATGATGAGGAAATAGTCCTAACTATTGCACGGCCATGCTGCGTCCCTCATTATCGATACAATGAACATGGCAGGTCATCACTGCCCGATTCCAGCTGTCACAGTGTGTGTTCTCAGGGTGCTGCTGCCTCAAAGTCATAACCTACCCACTTCAGCTTGATAAATGTGAACCAGAGAGATGTGAGTCACTGGTCTCCAAGCAGATGTGTATTGAAAATAAAACCCATTCCTTTCCATGGAATTATAATTTGGGAAGTGAATCATTTTGTTGTCAGGGCACTTCTGCCTTGGGGAAGAGATACACAATACAATATGTCTTAAACGCTAGCTAAATTCAAGATAAACCATATAAACACAGAAGTAAAATTATCAGACTGGGTATTCTACTGTACATCTACACCATCTGACTCCAAACTTTGGAGATGTAAGAAGGATCGAAAGAGTAGCTGCCGACTCAAAACCTTAAAATCTACTTCCAAAGCCTGAAGAATGTAAGGCATACCTCATACTAAAAAATGAAGGGAGAGTAAAGTCACCTCACAGCCCTCTAAACCCAAACTCAACTTCCATCCTAATCTCTGTCTGTGTGGAGTCTGCCCAGTCTCCACATGTCCTTGTGGCTTTCTCTTGGCTTACCTGGTTTCTTGAGGGCAGGGTGACTGTTAACCACCCCTGTATGATCCCTTCTAGTTTCTTGCTTTGCCCCTAGTACTACCAGGATAGACTCTACAACCTTGTAAAGGAGAAAGTGAGCTTGAAAAATGAATGAACAATAGGATTAAGGCCATTATCCTTCTATAATCCACTTGTCCAGCTGAGGGTCATGGAGGTGACCATTCTGTCAAATGAACTTTGTCCTCTAAGCCTGATCTAAGATTTGCCCTCCGGTCAATGATTCAAGCTCCTTCAATAAAAGCATCTAAATACAGTAATACATTCTACAGCATCATCAGAATGGGCCTGCTTCAGTTGGATGCCTCTTTCCCAAGAGTGCATGTGACATTTTAATGCAATTTAAGGAATTATAGATGCAAGCAGGAAGGGTTGGGGGTAAGGGTCATAATAATGGAAAAAGAAAAAGGAGAGCCAGGAACTGTGAGGTGAAGAACAGAAGTGTGTTTGTGTGTGGCCATTACCACAAAGGCAGGGTGTTATGAGATGGACAGGTGGGTGGTATTAGATGAGACAATGGCAGATCTTATTCTCTTCATGTGTACCTCACGTTATGTCACTTAATATTTGACAAAGCCATTAGCTAAAAAGGAAGAATTCTAAAAAAACACGATCAGCATTATATTAAGCTTGGCATTTTTGCTAGATCCTTTGGCTCCTTCTTTCAGGACCACATGGCCCATCATTCCGCTCCAACTTGGTAATTCTTTATGGACTTAGTATTTTGTTCCTTTGTTTTTGAATTTGGGGAAAATATCACAATGAAATGGAGACGTCTTCAATTACAGTAATTTTTCACATCAATGAAAAATGGGCAATATCTATGAAAATGTGAGCTGGCTAGTGCCTCAGCTGCTTGCGAGCAAAAAACCCACCTGGATCTCAAGTGCCTGTCGGTATTTCTGCTTCTTTTGACTTGCTGTGTGCCGACTCACATTAAGGGCTCAAATCTGCAGTTGGGCTTCATTTGACCGCTGACCCCTCGACCAAATGTGTACATTCTAAGGCACTTCTGGAAATGTCCGGAGCGCTTCAGTTGTAGGCACCTTCATTTTCCCTAATCAAGTTTTAGCTTACAAATTCTAAAAATATTGTTTTTTTTTTGTTAAAATTGCTGTAAATAGTCAGTGCTTTGAAAGAAATATGTAGATATGTCCAAAAGATACAAAAAATTTGTTACAAGACAGATTCAGTATAAAAAGCATATATGTATAAAAAATATCTTTGGCTGACAAGAGTTCAATACCCTGAGGGTTATTTTTTTTTTTTTTACCACATTTTACGATCTGATGTCCACCCATATTATTGCAGTTCATCCCTTTCTATTGGTTAAAGTTCAGCTTTGACCAAAAAAATTACAGAAAACACAGAACTCTTCCTGTAAAAATCACATGACTGCCATACTCAGGAAGAGTGCCACAGACATAATCAAAAATTGCAGCAAAAAAAAAAACAAATAATTAGCAGTCCTCCGAAATATCAGGAGGAGATTTCTTTCTTCCACATATGAAAGATTCAGTGGGGCAAACCAAAAAGCTGGTAGAGCTGTAGTCCCATGAAGTCAGTGGATAAGCCATTTGCTCACTGGCTTTTCTGGAGCCAGTCCCAGCTTTCATCACTGTCTTTCCTGTTCTTCTCCGCCTCGATGATCTCCTTGTATCTTCGGCGAAAGAAGCCCATCTACGAAGGCAGGGGAATAGAAAGGGAGACACAGAGAGAGACATTAGCAAACTTTGCACCTTTTTCACTCGCTTGTAACACACACACCCCGCATACTCAGCGAAAATGGGAGAGCAGCAGATGACATGCAGAAAAGCAATGCCCGGCAGGCATAACCATGGAAACAGCAGCCTCTAAACACCGAGAGCTGTTTCACATTAGGAGAGTTGTTTTTTCTCAAAAACTGGAACTGCTGAAGGGGACAGTGAGAAGAAGCAAGAAGCACATTTAGGGCAAACTCTGTTTTGTGCTCGTAACATTCTTAATATTTTTTAATTCACCAGATGGACAGCTTGTCCAGAGGACCATAGGTAGCAATGCCAGAAGCCCAGGCTCATCCAGGCTGAGTTATGTCAAGATAATACATACAATTTTACTTAATGATAAATCCTACAGTTTTAGATTATCAAAAAATGTAATCATTTTCACACCCAAAGGCCACTTTTTATGGTCACAAGAAGCTAATAGAAAGAAACACATAGGAGGAACCCATCCTGGATAGTGAGCTGGTTCATTACACTACCCTTGTGGAAAAACAAAGTATGTATGTATGTATGTATGTATGTATGTATGTATGTATGTATGTATGTATGTATGAATCTATCTATCTATCTATCTATCTATCTATCTATCTATCTATCTATCTATCTATCTATCTATCTATCTATCTATCTATCTATCTATCTATCTATCTATCTATCTATATTCATTAACAAATAGCACCGGATCATCTGTTCATGGCCAACAAGGGTTCAGTTTTGTATCTTAAGGGGTATAAGGAGCTGGCCCAAGTGAATTCAACTACTGGAACATGTTTGTTCCTGTTGTAATATTTTATTGTGTAAAATGTGTTATTATTTTGGCATGTGATTTATTTTAACATAATTCTGGTGACTTTTTTATAACCACTGTGAATTAGAATGTTGTTTTGTCACTATATTGTTCATAGCAATGACCCCTTTTGTTAGTTACACTGTACTGACAGTTCATGACCTGTGATGTCATTGCATCTCGCTTATAAAAGAGGAGGGTGCACGTACAGTGTATATAAAACTATTTGCCCAATTAGAAATTTTCACATTTAGTAATTATACAACAATGAATCACAATGAATTTAATTTGACTTTTTGATACTGATCAGTAGAAAAAGACTCAAAGTGAAAATCTCTGCAAAGTGATCCAAATTTAATAAATATAAAACACAAAATAATTGATCACCCCTACAGGTCAGTATTTAGTAGCTGCACCTTTGTCAGCCATGTCAGCCTTGAGTCTGTGTGCACAGGTCTCTGTCATTGTGCTTTTCCTGATTCTTCTTTGCAAAACTGTTCAAGCTCTGTCAGGTTGTAAGGGGATTGTGGGTGAACAGTCTTTTTTAACTCCAGCCACAAACTCTTATTTGGATTGAGATCTGGACTCTGACTTGGCCACTCCAGGACATTAGCATTGCTGTTTTTAAGCTATTCCCAGCTAACTTTGGCTTTATGCTTAATCTCATGAATACTTTATATTTCTCAATATACTGTACATGTTTTTTGTGGACTATATGAGGTTTTCTTCCATGATTACTATGTATTTTGCTACATTCCCTTTACCCTGTACCTTCACAAGTCCCCACATCACGATGCTGTCACCACCTTCCTTCACGGTGAACTTTGGCTTATACCAAATCTGACATTTAGTGTGATGGCCAAAGCATTTCATTTTGGTTTTATCTGAATTTAGAACTGACTCTGACATCAGAGTCTCCAATGTGCCATCTGGCAAACTCTAGCCAAGATGTCATGTGCCTTTTTACTTTTTTCTTTTTTTAACAGTGGCTTTCTGTTTACTGCTCTTCCATAAAGATATGACGGGTGAAGCACCTGAGCAACACTTGTATGCACAATCTCGCCAATCTCAGCCTTTGTAACTTGTGACTTGAACTAATCCTGTGACTTCTAAAAACCAGCTGGCTGCACTAGTGATGATTTAGGTGTGTCGTATGGATAAATCAATTATTTTGTGGTTTACATTTGTACTTCATTTAGACCACTTTGCAGAGATATGTGTTCATTTTGACATTAAAGGCTATTTTCTGTTGATCAGTGTCAAAAAAGCCAACTTAAACCCATTAAGACACAATTTTGCATAAGAATAAAAGGTAAAAACTTTTAAGGAGTGAATACATTTTACTGGCACAGAACCTTAGTCCCCAAACTGCAATAAAATATGGAAGACTTTTCAAAATAAAACTAACAAATGAATCCCTAGAAAAATAATTCCTTCTGAGTTTTGAACTTGGCTATTAATTTTTATTTCAGTGTATAAATCCTACATTCTCTTGTCATTTACTAAGTAATTAGTTGCATCTCTGCTGCTTGCATTTAACTCTTCAGATCAACACACTACAACCACAGAATTCATTTTTTAAAGTGCGCTTATACAGTACCAGCTGTCCCCTGCAGCTCTGCCCGCATAGTCGTGAAACAGGACAAACTTTAAAAATAATAAACAAACAGGTATCATTAGCTAAATGGAGGCAAGGTACACTCCAAAACGTGGCCAGAGGTAGACCAATTCGAATAGAGGCTGGCGCATGAATGAGGAGCGCCCCGCTCATGACGTCACGCTGTAGCGGGGCTACATAGTAATAGTGTTGTCAATGTTGGTATTGTGTGCGTTTTATTTCCATCGTCCCATTTGCTGTTTAATGTGTGCATCAGTGACTGTCGTCCCCATAAATAAAAGGGGAGACGGATGATGGAGGGAGACCACAGCCCCTTAATTATGGAAGGCACCTGTGTATAATAATCAATTACATCCGGCACAGGACTATATAAACAATCAGGAGGGAACAGAAGAGAGGAGAGGAGAGAGAAGGAGACTTTCATTTTCATAACCACGAACCATCTGTACCTGCTGTATTTCACATCGCGCATTTGCATCCAGTTTGTTTTTCATTCCGCCGGACTTACTCCAATACCCTCATCACGAGAGACCCCGAGGTCGGACTTCATCATCCACCAAACACTCCACATATCGGTTAACCAGTCATCTGCATTCAGGACAATTGTTACTCGGACTCAAGTTCACGACCATTCATTTCCGTATCTCATTCATTTTTGTTATTTGTATTGTTTGTTATATGTTACAAGGGCAAGAGAGGGTTTATTGTGTGTATATATATACTGTATATAGTGTTGTCACCTGGTTGTTGTTTTGGTGGACGGATATATACATTTATTTATTTTGCTATTTTTCTTGTTGTTTCATCTATATATATAAAATCCCTATGTGCGTCCAGGTGTCTGTGTGTAGGTGTCTTCTGATGAAGTGCGCATGCGCGGGGCACGGTGCGATGTGCGATATTACTGTCAGAGAAAGTTAGAGGCATTTTACGGAAATACAAACCAGTATTACTGCGAGAGGAAATTAAAGGTACACAATACAGTGATGCATATTACAGCCACATACAAGCCAGTATTACTGTCAGAGGAGATTAAAGGCATATTACCGACGCGCACGCCTGTATTGCCGTCAGAGAAAATTAAATATATATATATATACAGTATATATTAAAACTTACAAGAGACTTTACAAGCACTGTTATATAGTTCATTTGTCATGTGTATTTCAACCATTGGAGGACAGGCTTGTCCAGAGTCACAGGCAAAAACTCAGATATCAGTCTATGAGTTTAAGGTGAACTGCCTCAGCCAATGGACTACAAGATCCCATCAAAGCATTAAAAACAACAAGTAAAGGACTCTGAAAATTGCAATTCACTAAGTGCTATTTTTAATTGTAATTGTGTGATGCCACAGTGGACTGGTTTCTTATCCAGTGTAGATGCTCCATCCTACCTCATGCTTGAGACTTACAGACTACAGCACAAAGCAAACCTGCATTACATCGAAAAGGTTTGGAAAAATAAGAGTGTCAAGTAATTATTGAATGTTGTGTATCAGTTATATAGCCTTTTATTACTATAACGAGAATATTTTGTATGTTTTAGCATTTAATTAATAATATGTTCTTTACTTATATGTATTAAACCTATGTTGTAAATCTGTGCCATGGATACTGCATACTTGTAGAGTAGATGTATTTTAAAGCCTGGATCTAATGTCAGTGTTTAAGGGGACTTGTCTGTTTATTAGACTAACAAATTAATGAAAAATCAAACGTCCTGTGGTGGGCTTGCACCCTGCCCGGGATTTGTTCCTTCCTTGCACCCTGTGCTGGCTGAGATTGGCTCCAGCAGACCCCCGTGACCCTGTGTTAGGATATAGCGGGTTGGATAATGGATGGATGGATGGATGGATGGATGGATGAATAATCAAACACATAAAAGTCTCCAGGATCATGCACACAATAAATTAATAGTAAACTGAAGTACAGTAGATGCAAGCTGATTAAATATAGACCATAGACCTCAGCAGGTGCCAGAATTTTTCTAAGCACTTTTTTATCCTTCTTATTTATGGTTATTTGTGGCTGCAAGAGCTGAACTGCAGTCTGAGTATCTGTCTTCACCTAATGGTCAGTTTTCAGCTTTGCCCAGTGACTGTGGAAAAAAGTAACAATCTGGAAAGGCTCACTGACCAGATGGACCTGACAATGAATACCCCCAATTTGTTCAACTGCCTGGGAACACATGGACTTCTAAAAGACTTTAATGTGCCCCTAAATGATGGTGCTGTCGCTTTCGTTTTTCATCAGTAAACTAAACATGGGAGGTTCACTTTATCTGATTTCCCATGAACTTACAGCCACTTTGATTACATTTCTCTTACACGCACTACAGTAAATCCTTCACAAACTAAACTTAGGTCAAAGGATGATTTTTTTTTTTTAATAGATCTACATCAAGTGTCATGCCTCGCTCCAGTTTAAAGAATTGTCCTTATAGGAGGAAAAGGAATTTCTGGCATGAAAATTCTGGTATGGCCATGCGGACCTGGGAGAGAGAGACACATTCATAATAGGCAGAGCCATTCAGAGGAGCTGTGAAGAGGATGTGTGCCTGAGTGTGTGTGACTGAGTTAGTGAGAGAGATGATCAAACTCTTAAAAAGCAGAACAAATAAAATCTGCTCTGCTGCTTAAATCTGCTGGCCTGTGTTGTGTGGCTACCAGTGAGACTTGGGAAGGATCCTAGATTAGCTTGGCTCAGCTCATGGATTTGGGGAAAGAGAGTTCAGAAGGACTTGCCTCTGCCCCCAAGTGAGTGATGTGAAGCAGAGCCAGTGGTACAGTATGAATGGGGCTGCATGGGAGGTGCCGTGGAAAATCAGGGTGACATTGGCAGTGTTGGTGGGGGAGTGATAATGTGTTTCACATTGCATTAGCCTGCCACAACCAGTGATGATAAAATGTCAACTGAATAATGGCATCAAAAAAATAATCACTCATGATGAAGATCTATCAGCATATCTCTATTTAGTACAAACTCTAAAGCACAGTATTGCAAATATCTCAACATCAAATATTCAACAGCAAAAGTTGATACGTAAATGAATATTCCAAAGTTTCCAATTCTTGTTCAGTAGGTGCTAAATTTTATGGCATGTGTAACGGACAGCCGGCAGCTCAACCTGGTTGGGACGCCCAGAGAATGAAAGAATAGGGGAAGGCAGCTACTTTTGGACACTGTCTCCCCCAAGATGCTAGATGACAGCCTCTGTACAACATAGAGGTGCCCTGGATTCCCACAGGGGACCATGGGATATGGAGTTTGGCATCACAGCCCTGCTGGATACTGTAGGCACTGCCAGGGGACACTGAGAGAGGACCTTGGGACTCATACTTTTTGCATAGCCTGGAAGTACTATCCAGTCATGGGGACAGAAGCCCAGACGTACTTCCGGGCTAATGGAAGTTTTCCATCTGACCCGGAAGTGCTGGCAAGTCACATGGATGGAAAAACAGAAGCATTTCCAGACAATATATAAAGGACTGCAAAACACCCAGCAGGCGAGCAAGAGTCAAGAGGAAGTAGACAACGCTTGCTTGGAGGTGTGGAGGAGAAGAGAAAGAGAAAATTGTGATTATTATTGTGCTGATTTTAATACTTGCTTGTGTTATTGTGGCTGTGGTGCTTGGAGGGCACTGCTATAAGAAGAAAGGAATTGAGCGCTTTGAGTAGTGAGAGAAAAGAGCTATATAAATGCAAAGAATTATTATTATTATTATTATTATTATTAAAGAATACTTCTTAGTGCTTTTACCTGGTGTCCTGCGTGTCTATCTGCTGGGTTTAACGGGCAACAGTGATTCCTAGCATCCACACATGTCAGTAATCAACAGGATTACATGATAATGAGGACAACAAGTCCAAAACAGCAATATGTGTAACTCACACACTCCTTAAAAAATATCAACCGATTGATCCAAACCCCAAGGCCGAACTAATAAGCCCACACAAGTATACAAAAGCAGATGAATGCCTAGCGTAAGGCATACGAGGTCCAAGGGCCTACCCATGCAACCCAGAAACAGGCTAGTGGTGCCAGGAAAAGAAAAGTTCACATTCTAAAAAAAAAAATATATATATATATATATATATAGTTTTCTACACAAGAAACTGCTTTGAGCATATCATGAAAATTGGAAAAATTTGATTCTGAAGACTAAGTAGACATTATAACAATACATTAAATCGTTGATAAGAGCTTAGTACTTTTTAAATTTTTGAACAACAACGCCATCTGGAGGGAAATGGTTTTTAAAAATGTTCATTACAGTGACCCACAGAAGCTACTTTGAACAAGTATGAAATAGCTTGTTGCACTATATGGATGGTCTAGCTTGTACATATTTTATGAAATGTTTGTGAGAGACAGTGTCCAATAAAAAGCCTGCTTTTCAACTCTATACCCAGATGTGAACAAATTTGGGTGATATGAGGAATACTTAGTTAAAAAGTGCTATGCCAGGCAGCATGCTGGTACAGTGGTTAGCACTGCTGCCTGACAGCTCCAGATGCTGACTCTGAATCCCATACTCTGTGTGAAGTCAACACAATCTTCTTGTGCCTGTGCAGACTTTTTTCTTCCCTGGGGACTCTGGTTTTTACTCTACCATCGCAAAGGTTTGCATCTTTGGTTGACTGGCAATTCTAATATGATCCCAAGTAAGTGTGTATCAGGTCACCCTTCAATGAACCAGTCTATGGTTCACAGTTGGTACCTGATTTGTGTCTGAAGCTGCTAGGATAGGCTCCTGCTTCCATGACCCCATATTGGATAAAAAGTATGCAGATGTGTATACGGGTTCTCTACTGGTGTCAACAAACAGTCTTGACCCCAGGCCTTCATTTTATTTTGAAAATGTCATATCATCAGTAGAAAGGTATACATTGAATAACATGATCATCATTTTTTTCTTAGCACTTATTTTACCTAACCTACTTCACAGTTCCCTTGAGGCATATGGGGTGGACGTTTGTGGGGTGGAATTGAAAAAGTGCCCTATAGTTTAAGAAATAAATGGCATTTTACTCATGAACCAGCAGTGATGGTTGCCAATAGACGATGAAACCAAAGTGCATCTTAAAAAAATGCTACAAATACATTCTAGGGGCCTCTTGGGTCTACCTAGATGGTTCCTAATCTGTTACACCACTGTGCTCTTGGTCACTTCTCTTTTTCTTATCCTTGTCAAATCAGACAACATCACCTCCCATCACTTAGCTGCTGTCCTTCTGACTTTAGGCTTTGCATCTTTGCCCCTTCAACTGCTCTCTTGTGGGGTCACTCAGTTCTTCAGAATCCCACCCTATAGGTTAGGTTTGACATCTGTGTGTGATAATGCCGCCTTTCTAGTGACTCAAGCTGGCACAAGCCCAACCTTCAAAACTCATTTAAGAAGGGAGGAAGGTACCCAGGAAATGCCATCTAAAGCCTGCGTGACTGCGTCTTAAGTGTGGCCCCTTGGCATTCCACTTGAGTGTCCTGCTGAAGACATTACGTTGATCTTATCCAGCACGTTTTCCTTTCATATCATTGAGAAAGTGTGTGGAATAGAAAATGTGTTTCAGGGCCATATAGTCGTCCCTAGTTTTCTACATTGGCTTTTAAAGTGTTTTTTCTTTCAACAGTTCCATTTCTAATTACTGTTACACCACTTTCTGCTCCCAGAAGGAGGGCTGTCACCACCACATCATTTCCAAATGGATAGATACAATCACTGGGCTATACCAAGTTCACAAAAGTAAGAAACATTTTTGGCTTGGAGGAATCTATTTGGCTTGGTGTGAAAGATATTCTCTCTGGGGTCAGTGTCTCACATGGGAGTATTCAAATGTAGAGGAGGTGCAAGGGAAGGGTTGGTGGGGGAGGTGGGCAGATACATTAAAAGGAATTTTGCTTACTTTAGGCTCTACTTTGTTTTTTCAACCTGTGGTTGCAATATTTTCAAATCTATTTTCATGACCTTTGTCGACATTAACAGATTTCGTATGTTTTGAAAAATTTGGACCAGGACACTGAAAGGTATTTCACATATTGAGGAGCTGAACGTTCTCAGCACTCCAGCAGAGGGCAGCAATGACACTTACATTCTGTTTTTACTTTGCCAGCCACATTTTTTTAACGTTATGAGATGTTTGGCTGTTTACTTTGCAGTTTCTTTTTCTTTTCTTTCCTTTAGAACAAAGTAAGCCTTCTGGCAGAGAAAACCAAACTGTTTAATTTCTATCTCTGCCAGACACTGTAAAACTAAGCCTTGTCCAGTACGTGCTATCAGCACTATAAAAATGTTTCAGGTTTGCAAGCGTCACAACAGATGACTTACCTTCCACAGCAAGACAGCAAGTAACAGGAAAATGAGTATTCCCACTAAAAGACTGATTGCAATTATCCAGCCAACCACATAGCCACGTGGCTCCTGATTGTGCAGGGCTTCAAAAACCACCTGAAAGACAAAAATACATTCATAGCATAAGTCACAAAGGATGGTACCTGCAATTGGGCTTGGCACCAATCCAGAGGTGACAGGACGGATCACTGGCAGTCTGCAAGAGCAGCTGCAGCACAGATAGCTTATCAAAGTCATTTAGCTATTATTAAACCAAGCCAGTCTGGCAGCCACAATAGCGGGCTCTGTTTCTGACACAGCGGGTATTTTTAACACCAAGAAGCAAATGGAAAATTATTACCTTCACTGCCAAAGTAGAGCTCCGTTTAGATCCAATTAAGACATTAACTTTCACTTGTGCTTAAACGCAGGCCTCTCACCTCATTAATAACTGGCATCTCTGGTGCTATGAAAGTGGGCAGCAGACAGAAGGGCCATAGCAAACGAGTAGTGTGGAGTGATGGCAGACTGACTTGTGTGTCTTTGAACTGCAGTTCATCTGGGCAAGTTACTTAAGGTTTGTCTCATTTATTCAATTTCAAAACAAGGATGCTAACATGATGTAGACCCCAAACACCATACAGCCTGTGCAGGTCAGTGTTCATCAGCTCTCTTTGCTTAATGCGTCAACAAGTATTTCAAAGCTTTCCTCGAAAATAGGCAAGTTATTGTTTTGCATTAAGGTGCACAAATGTTCCAAAATTCAATCTGAAATGAATTGAATTACTCTTAAAAATACTTAGTTCAGCATATTTAAGATTACACTTTTGGCTGGATTAAGACTGCACAGGCCCTTGGGTGTCAGTGTTTAAAATGCCACCTTTACCTCACTTCACTTCACTACCCCACTAGACACACACATCTACTAACGCATTATGAACATCACATATGCAAACATTAAATCAGGTACAGGGACTGAAGTAGTAAAAAAAACTGAAAACTTTGTATCCTTTTTTGTTTATTAGTGTATTAAAAATGAATTGATGAGTGCGTCACATTCATACAAATCTTTTTTTTTTTTGCATTAAGTGTAACACTCTGTTACATATCACCTTTTTGACACTAAGTAACCCAGTCCAGTAACACTTTACATTAAGTGTCCATAATTACACTGTAACTACTATGTAATTACCTGTATAAGTACAGTGTAACTATAAGTTATTATATATTATAACGCTATAGTTAATTACTCAGTTGCCATTGTTATTCCGCAGTTTATATAATTACAATAAAACAATTTATCACTGATCCAAAAACAAGTGTACTTACATAGTTACATTGTATCTGTACTTTCAAAATGTAATAAAAACATCAGGGTATGTTCAGTAACTACAAATATATAACAGATGGTCTAGGCAATTTTAATGGAGAATTGCAGTGATAACTGCATAGGTTTTCGATGATATTTCAAGATCTTTTTTAAATGGTGACAACACCTTTGCAAAATGGTTAACGCTTTTGCCTCACAGATCCATTATCCTGAGATGGAATTCTGTTTGGAGATATGTGTAAAATTTGTACGTTCTACCCATGTTTCCCTATGTCTTCTTCATGGGTTTTACTGTCACATCCCAGGGACATGTAGGTTGGGTTACGTGGCCATATGTGTGAGAGTGTGACTGCTGGTATGTCTGTCAGTTGGCCTTGCAATGGGATGGCTCCCCATCCTGGGCCGTTTCCTGCCTTGTGCCCGGTGATGCTTGGAATGGCTCTGCGGCCCTGTGTACCTTGATTGAATGATGCAAGTTTGGCAGTGTTATGTTAGGGATGGGTATAATAATAGCCCAAAAAATTAAACAATAAATAGTGTAATACAACTACAAGAATGTGACAAATGCTTGTCTAGGCAAAACATGTCAAGGAGGAGCCCCTCTAGATTTTTGGGAAAAAGTGTTAACCATTTTGCAAAGGTGTTTTCACCATTTAAAAAAGATCTTGAAATATCATCAAAAACCTATGCAGTTATCACTGCAATTCTCCACTAAAATTGTCTAGACCATGGAACATCTGTTACATAGTTGTAGTTACATACCCTAATGTTTTTATTACATTTTGAAAGTACAGATACAATGTAACTATGTAAGTACACTTGTTTTTGGATCAGTGATAAATTGTTACATTGTAATTATATAAACTGTGGAATAACACTGACAACTGAGTAATTAACTATAGCGTTACTTTGTATTACACAGTAAATTCGGAGTAATAACTCATAGTTACACTGTACTTATACAGGTAATTACATAGTAGTTACAGTGTAATTATGGACACTTAATGTAAAGTTTAACCAGACTGGGTTACGTAGTGTCAAAAAGGTGATATATAAAAGAGTGTTTTGGATTTGCATATTGGCATCGCATAAATTAAAAAATACATTTGCTTTATTGTGGCATTGTATGGTGCACATTATTTTCTGCATTGACCACACTGTCCCCCACATTGCTGTTCACATCTATGTCGGTGTTGCAGGAATCGGAGAGTTCATTGCTGCTAGAAGCAAATGATATTAGCCTTCTCCTGACCTGAATATACAGTATACAGTATATACAGTGCCAGTGCTAGGTTATTTTGCGCCCTAGGCCAAGCTTATTAATATGCCAAGCTACTGTCTGGTAGCTAACCTGTGCAGCTGGATCCCCCCAACCCTGCTCTGTGCCCAAGGTGAACGCCTAATTCACCTTAATGGTGGTGCCGGCCCTGAGTATGTAAGGTCATTCTCATTAGTGTTAAGTGCTGTATTTATGGCCTATTTAAAGTACTTGTTCAAATCATCATTTTGGTTTATTTTTTTGAAATGTCACTAAAATTGTTTGTTTTGTTTCTATTCCTTTCAAAAATGATTTTCTTTTTGCTGCATCAGTGGCCTCTTGTTCTGAATGTCCATCAGTTTGGATCTCATAAAATTGACCTATTAGACACCTGCTCTGACTGTTCTCCCCTTATATTAACCAATGAGAACTCATATTATTCTTTTATAAGCTTTTTATTTAGATTTGATTGGAAAGGTTTATAAAGTTGGGTAGGAATGACTACTGGATAGTGGGTTGCTATGAGTGTTTGTATAGGCAAAAATATGGACTTTTCCTGTTATTAGGCATTTTTTTTTCACATATGCTGTGGCCCTTTGTGAGCAGAGCCCCATGGTGCACACCCAAGTCACCCCAGGGCCATCTTAATGCATGGGCACGCTGGGTAGTTGCCGGGGGGCCCCATGCTAATGTATGTATGTTGTGACTTGCTGAGTGGTTGTGTAGGTAGGGGCCCCAGTGCACTGCTTTGTCTGGGGCCTATAATGCTGTTAAGTCGGCCCTGAGTCACCCTGATGAAAGTCTTGCAGAGCCAGGCATATAATATATAGAAAATAAACATTCTCATCTTCAAATTAAAGGCATGCAAAGCGGCTGTCACCAACAAGAAAACTAACATGTTACTGCTGTCATGACCACAGTGAGCTCCACCAGCTGCACCATGCCTGAAGTGGAAAAAAATCAGTCAGATCTCAGGCAATGAAGCGGATCGCTCATCACTGGCAGTGTGCACATCTATGCTCTCTGATTTCGATCTGCAAATGGCATTTGTAATCAGAGATGCTTTATTATGTGGCATTATGCCACAGCAGTTCTGACGATTGTCAGCCTCATCTTGGCATCACAGATTAATAGAATGAAACTGCTTGTGGTTAATAAACTTATCTTCATTCTCGCTAGGTGTCCTTATTGCAATATGGAATATCACATTAGGAAACCACACACTGGTGCAAGTTGTGTTTTTATGTTGATCCATACACTCATACCATAAGGAAACTGATTGTACAGATACAGCCCAATTTTGAACAAATTGTTTTTCTAATGCTGGGGCAAGATGAGTACATGGTTCTAAGAAATTGGCTCTTGGATGCCTAAATCATCTCATAAGTCAGTCATCATCATGGGCGAAAAAAGTCCCTAAAAGCGCATTCGCTTTATATACGACCACTTATGGACTCTACAAGGAGTGTCAAACAAGCTGTGTTGTGCCAAACCATTAGGCTACAAATAGGCTGTAAGGCAAGAGATTTACAGCTGTCATTTGCAGGGAGTATATCACATATGTGTTTTTACTTATTGTAATTTTTCAAAAAAATTGATTGCTTTGGTTTCTAATACTTAGAAGTAACATCAAGTAGCCAATATAATCTGACAAAAAACAAAAAAAGTACTTCAGTGAAAATACACAGCATTGGTCCTCTTTAAAGGGAACTACAATAGAGTCTATACATCATATCAATTTGAAGTTTAATATATTTGTCACGTCAGCACACATTGTAATAACGCCTCAGTGGTATGAATAATTATACGTGTGAATCATTATTTAATGGGTTTGGCTTCATTTTGTGGTTGATCAATGATGTTGTCATTTCCCAATTTCTTCGAAATGTTGCATGAGGATAAAAGGATTCTTTGGATAAAAGCATCTTCCAAGCAAATACATGTAAATGTAACAGAGTCTACCACTCTTCTGAATTAATGTACAGGTATTGTTTTAAATATGGCATAAGAACAATGAATACTTTGAAGGAAAAAAAATCTGGCAGCACTTTGATCACTCGAAAACCATTTTGACATTTTTTTGGATACCTGTAATACAATTTGAAAATGTTGTGATAAAAATGTTTAAGGGAATGCATTCCTTATTCAGTATCCTTGTCTCCACATTTTCTGGGGCCAAAGCATTTAATTCTCTGATCCCACAGGGATGGCTTTCTCTTTTTCATCCTCATATAAATGCTGCCCTCCTGTCTTGATTTCTTCTTTCCCTTGTCTCTTCCTGTTAACAATACATATACCATAAGCTTAGACACACTTGCACTCACTCGTTATGCTTGTGCCTTTCACAGACCATTGGGACCATCTACTTATGAAGCACGAGGCCAGTTTTCATCTTAAGGGACTACTTTTAATCTCTAGAAAGTGCTCTCATTTAATTTCCAGTTCACTCCATTGTGACCTGCACATCTGTTTCTCAGATTTTAATGTCAAGGAAAGTATGGGAAGTTCAAAATTGAAAAAAACCAATCACTTAATCAATCTTCATTTTATATAGTGCCTTATGTAGTAAAGTGCCATACAAAGCAAATTAACTTTAATCAATCCAACCATTCAGTTTCAAAAATACTTCTGGCCAGGTTTGCAGGATGGAATGAATTAAGCAGTACATCACATATTGATAAGAACAGATGTACAGATTCAAATCAGTGGGATAGGACGTCAAGGAGGAGAGAATAAAATAGCAAGAAATAGTGAGCATCGCAGGAGAAATGTAAGGATGTAATTTCAAAGAATGGAATAGAAAAGGTATGCATCTTCACATTGAATATGTATGCCAAGGTAATAGAAGTTTGGTAGAATAATAAGTGTTAAATGGTGCGACTCAAACCACCTACACCTGAACACCAGCAAAACCAAAGAGCTGGTGGTGGATTTTAGGAGGCCCAGACCCCTCATAGACCCAGTGATCATCAAAGGTGACTGTGTGCAGATGGTGCAGACCTATAAATATCTGGGAGTGCAGCTGGATGATAAATTAGACTGGACTGCCAATACTGATGCGCTGTGCAAGAAAGGACAGAGCCGGTTATACTACCTTAGAAGGCTGGCGTCCTTCAACATCTGCAATAAGATGCTGCAGATGTTCTATCAGACAGTTGTGGCGAGCGCCTTCTTCTACGCAGTGGTGTGCTGGGGAGGCAGCATTAAGAGGAAAGACGCCTCACGTCTGGACAAACTGGTGAGGAAGGCAGGCTCTATTGTTGGCATGGAGCTGGACAGTTTAACATCTGTGGCAGAGCGAAGGGTGCTCAGCAGGCTCCTATCAATTATGGAGAATCCACTGCATCCACTTAATAGTATCATCTCCAGACAGAAGAGCAGCTTCAGCGACAGACTGCTGTCACTGTCCTGCTCCACTGACAGATTGAGGAGATCGTTTCTCCCCCAAACTATGCGACTCTTTAATTCCACCCGGGGGGGTAAACGTTAATATTTAACATTATACATAGTTATTGTCTGTTTTTCACCTGCATTATTATCATTCTTTAATTTAATATTATTTATTGTATCAGTATGCTGCTGCTGAAGAATGTGAATTTCCCATTGGGATTAATAAAGTATCTATCTATCTATCTATCTATCTATCTATCTATCTATCTATCTATCTATCTATCTATCTATCTATCTATCTATCTATCTATCTAAGTGATAGCATTTTCAAGCAATCCATGTTTATTTTTTACTATCCGTCCCCTGTGGCTCCACCCATGTAGCAGTGAAACAGGACAGTGAGGAGGGCCCCACCCAGCTCCCTACTGCTGATGTCACACTTCTTCCTGCACTCGTCCCGGAGCCTCTGTCTCGGATTAGCCCGAATATATCGCTCCTGCAAATGAACGATGATTCCTAGCACAATGAGACAAGTCAAAATCAACTGGAATGTTCATGCAAATTATAGAAAAAAAAAAACAATCTAAATCCATTAAGTATTTCTCTTGTTCAACTAAGTGGAGTTATGGTACATGTTCTGAGGCTGGTGCGTGAGTGAGGAGGTCGCCGTCCCCCCTCCCCTTGGCCCGCTGCAATTCTCTCGGATTCGCGCAAATAAATCAGTACTGCAAGTGAACTATGATACATCGCTCAACGAGAGAAGTCACAAAATCAACTGGAATGTTCCAGCAAATTATAGGAAAAAAATGATATAAATCCATTAAGTAGTTCTCTCGTGAAAAGTGGACGGACATACAGACAGACGTTGGATTTTATATATATAGAGATATAAGGTCTTCTATGATGTAAACCTGAACAAAGTTCTTGCCATGTATTTTGCATATGTTAACATATTCTTACAAAGTCATTGAAGGTAGTTTTTGACCCCTCAGACTCCTTCAAGGATCACAATATGAGCCATGACTGGGTTGTGAACCAATCTGACATCTTTCCCACCTGTTCACAATGGTCTATTGATGACAAACGAAATTTCTAAATGGCTAAGCACATAAAGACAACTTTCACCATCAACACAATGCTTCTCTGTTTTCCTCAATCAAAATCTCTTGATTTATTTCTGTAGGTTCACACCTATCCTTAATGCTTTGATTAGAAGTCAAGAAGAAATTCTGGATGGGATGCCAGTCTATTACAGGGCTCATATCCACTAATTCACAATTGCCATCTAAAACACATTTTTCAGAATAGGTGGACACTGTAGTACTGCAGTGAGTTAAACCACATGAAATATGAGGAAAACATACAAATTTCCTCCAGACAGCAACCAGGATGGAAGTCTGTAGCAACGTTCGTTATGAGAAAATGTTCTAAAACCGTGCCTCTTTGTAAGGAACTAGTACTGATATTAGTCTGTTGCTTTAATAAGCAATAAGCAATAAGATGCTGCAGATGTTCTATCAGACGGTTGTGGCGAGCGCCCTCTTCTATGCGGTGGTGTGCTGGGGAGGCAGCATAAAGAAGAAGGACGCCTCACGCCTGGACAAACTGGTGAGGAAGGCAAGCTCTATTGTTGGCATGGTGCTGGACAGCTTGACATCTGTGGCAGAGCGACAGGTGCTCAGCAGGCTCCTATCAATTATGGAGAATCCACTGCATCCACTAAACAGTGTCATCTCCAGACAGAAGAGCAGCTTCAGCGACAGACTACTGTCAATGTCCTGCTCCACTGACAGACTGAGGAGATCGTTCCCTCCCCAAATTATGCAACTCTTCAATTCCACCCGGGGGGGTAAACGTTAACATCATACAAAGTTATTGTCTGTTTTTACCTGCATTTTTATTACTCTTTAATTTAATATTGTTTTTTTGTATCAGTATGCTGCTGCTGGAGTATGTGAATTTCCCCTTGGGATTAATAAAGTATCTATCTATCTATCTATCTATCTATCTATCTATCTATCTATCTATCTATCTATCTATCTATCTATCTATCTATCTATCTATCTATCTATCTATCTAATAGTCTTCTTTTCCTACTTTAGACTTATCAATTGAAAAATAATTCTTCAGAAGAGTGTAAAAGGACACATGATGTTATACCATAATTGCCTATTGTATAATCATCTCAGAGAAGTAATCATCAAAATATCTTACACCGCAATAACAAGACAGGAGATCATGCTTGGCATGAGGAACCTATTAGCCTACAGTTGTGTTTGAGCAAAGCAAGAGGACCTAAACAGGCAGAATGGAGATCCACTTGTTATGTCATGTAATGGATGCATGCCTCTGGGATATAAAGGCTTTATAAAGGCTGTTATCTCCTGGAAGGTGAATACATTTTCTGAGTGACTATGGACAAGTGGATTTTGATGTTCCTACCTCGGGATTAATAGTTGTCAAACATGTTATTGGATCCATCACACGCTGGAACAGTTTATTTTCTAGACTATGATTATTTTGCATATATTTTTCTAGTATTGATCACTGTGATGAAATGATAAAATTAAGATGAATATATCTCATTCTTTTCTAATGGGATATTACAAGTACATTTCTTGTAAAAGGTATAAGGTTAGTTGTTTGGACCTGTCTAAGTCATTTTAGTTTTATCTTAAATGTTGCCTTATTGAGTAGGCAACAATCTATCTGGATGTCCTGTGGCTGAGTCAAAGTGGGTTAGTTACAAATCAAAAGCTAAAACTTAAATCTGTGAGGTGCTAAACATCTCATCACTGTGATACTTCTTGCTAACATTATTTTTATTATTCACAACTAAAAAATACACCCTATGTCACTTCCCAGCAGCATTCAGCATCATCCATCACTTATCTAAACCCAGTTTATCCTGGCGATGACATTCTGGAGTTCACTCTGCAAGCCTATTGAAGGGCACATTACACCAATTTTGATATACCAGTCCTCCTAAGAGTATGTCTTTGGGGACTTTGGAAAGAAACTCAAACAAATTCTCCACAGACAGCACTTTATCCAGGAATGGAACCATGGACTAAGTGCGGTGAGACTGCAATTTGACCTGCCACACCCCCGTACCACATTTATAAACCAACCTTCAAATGAAGCCGACATGAAATAAAGGATTACTTTCTCTACTTCAGAGCCCCATAACGCGATATCAAGTTGCCGGCTGTCCAAACGTTTCATGAACATTTGATCCCAATGTAGCATGAAAGCCTATTCAGACCCAGAGAAGCTTGTGATAAATCTTCAAGTGTCATGGCCCCAAATTTTCCCACACTACCACTTTTAAAACAAATAATAATAAGGAGAAACTGGAATGCAGCAGCGGTATGAAACAAGTTAGTTGGCATTACTCTCAGGACTCAAAAAAAAAATCAATCTGCGTTTTTTTCTGTAATCAAAGGTTAAAAAGTCATTCTTCTACCAGTCCAGTGTTCAAAAGAATGCAGAACATTTATACAGCTGCAAGCCAGTCGGGTCAGTATTCACAGATCTCATCAGTCCTTTAATCACAACCATTAGTGCCAGAAACTCCAAGATGATAATTGGTTGTTTTCTTCTACCATATTAAAGGACAACAATGAAGAAAGGTTTATTTTTATAGTGTTTCCTAATGGTGAGCACAACTGTGCTTAGATAGTTATATAGGCAGGTGTACATGATGTCTTTTGACACTCAAAATCTGTCTGCCCCATATGGAAAAACAGCATTTAAAACTACATTGAATAATTAGTCTCTATAGTAAGAGAACAAATAGACGGAATACAAATCTCTAAGGAAAGATGGCACTTGAAACTTGCAGACATATCAATCAGTATTAATGAAACAATATGCCAGATCCAGTAATAATTTACTTAGAAAGCAGAACAAGGATGTGATTAAAAGTGTGGCCGGAAACCTCTGCTTTACACGACACTGGTATTTAAGTGGTTAACTGTGTCCTAGTCATCTCAGGAGAATTCGGGAGCTGAATTAAATGAATGAGTTAACGTGGGTAGCATATTGTGCATCTGGGCCATCCATTAGGTTGCCATAGTCTAGTGGAAACAGGGTTTAAGGACACAAGCACCTCTGTGTCATCAATGAACCACTCAAGTCAATTAGGCACTGGGCTTCTCTCAAGTGTATTTGGGGGTATTTTCTATGATTATTAGCCTGGCACACATCATGTATATAAATTGCAGTCCAATAGAAACCACCAATTTGTAACATAATTTTTCATAAAGCATCTTCTATCACATGCATCTAAAATAATATGGTGCTCCAGACCCAAACCAGATGCAGTCAGAATGGGCAGATTTCATATGGCATAATAGGTGTGTTAGGCAATTTGGCTAGCTGGTTTGAAATTTGAAATATTTTTACATATTCTGGTCACTTCTTCAAAGACTTGGTTATCACGGTTTTATTTATTACATATTTTTTCAACAGTAAGCTGTTTTAAAAAAATAACAGTAATAACAGAATAAAATTACAAGTATTTGTAATTACTAATATTGCACCTAGAGTATGTTTTTAATGCCATTTTATAATATCATGTGACTGAAATTTGTTTCACAGACAGCAATTAAATTCAAGTGATAAAAAGGAATTCATGTGCCATTGTTAGTTGTTATTGGATATCAAGGGTCTGTGGCTAACTGGAGTTCAAATTTCTTCAAAGAAGTACTCATTGCAGATGTAAAAATCAACTGTATAGTGAAGTCTCAAGCTAATATTGTTAGCTACATGTAAACATGATAGGTAACAAATAATTTTGCCGATTGATTACAGTGTGAGAGAAATACTGAACCATTATAATCTTCAGAGTATGCAATGGTAGTGTAACGGAAATAATGAGTACACGTTTAGTTACCTACACATCTGTCAATAATTTCTACATTATGTGACTGGGTGTCACATAAAACGACATGCAGCAGCAAAAACAAGAGTGGGATGGGCTGGAGGCAGGAGACAGACTATTAGGATATGCCAAGACCTCACCCTGAATTCTGGGACAATAAGTGAAGAAATGACCTTGTACGGTGATGAACAAATAAATAATATTATTACTACTCTTGAATAAATAAAGAATGTCATTATTAAAAAGCTGCACAAATAACATCATACATTTCTTATATGGTAATACTCAGTCTTCCAACTGAGTATATTTGACCATATCATCCCCCAGCTGCTTCATTGTGCATGACTGGAGGTCATTTCATGGCTTTGCCATCAGTACTGACTTTCAAACAGATTAAGGGAAAAATATTTAAAAAATATACAAGCTGAAAGAACTAAAATCAAAGTAAAATTATAACAATAAACTAATTTGTAGTTGAACTTGCATAGAATACAGTTAAGTCCATAAATATTTGGACAGAGACAACTTTTTTCTAATTTTGGTTCTGTACATTACCACAATGAATTTTAAATGAAACAACTCAGATGCATTTGAAGTGCAGACTTTCAGCTTTAATTCAGTGGGGTGAACAAAACCATTGCACAAAAATGTGAGGCAACTAAAGCATTTTTTTAACACAATCTCTTCATTTCAGGGGCTCAAAAGTAATTGGACAATTGACTCAAAGGCTATTTCATGGGCAGGTGTGGGCAAGTCTGTTATTATGTCATTATCAGTTAAGCAGATAAAAGGCCTGGAGTTGATTTGAGGTGTGATGCTTGCATGTGGAAGATTTTGCTGTGAACAGACAACATGCAGTCAAAGGAGCTCTCCATGCAGGTGAAAGATGCCATCCTTAAGCTGCAAAAACAGAAAAAACCCATCCGAGAAATTGATACAATATTACGAGTGGCAAAATCTACAAGTTTGGTACATCCTGAGAAAGAAAGCAAGCACTGGTGAACTCAGCAACGCAAAAAGACCTGGACGTCCACGGAAGACAACAGTGGTGGATGATCGCAGAATCATTTTCATGGTGAAGAGAAACCCCTTCACAACAGCCAACCAAGTAAACAACACTCTCCAGGGGGTAGGCGTATCGATATCCAAGTCTACCATAAAGAGAAGACTGCATGAAAGTAAATACAGAGGGTGCACTGCAAGGTGCAAGCCACTCATAAGCCTCAAGAATAGAAAGGCTAGATTGGACTTTGCTAAAGAACATCTAAAAAAGCCAGCACAGTTCTGGAAAAACATTCTTTGGACAGATGAAACCAAGATCAACCTCTACCAGAATGATGGCAAGAAAAAAGTATGGAGAAGGCGTGGAACAGCTCATTATCCAAAGCATACCACATCATCTGTAAAACACGGTGGAGGCAATGTGATGACTTGGGCGTGCATGGCTGCCAGTGGCACTGGGACACTAGTGTTTATTGATGATGTGACACAGGACAGAAGCAGCCGAATGAATTCTGAGGTGTTCAGAGACATACTGTCTGCTCAAATCCAGCTAAATGCAATCAAATTGATTGGGTGGCGTTTCATGATACAGATGGACAATGACCCAAAACATACAGCCAAAGCAACCCAGGAGTTTATTAAAGAAGTGGAAAATTCTTGAATGGCCAAGTCAGTCACCTGATCTTAACCCAATTGAGCATGCATTTCACTTGTTGAAGACTAAACTTCAGACAGAAAGGCCCACAAACAAACAGCAACTGAAAGCCGCTGCAGTAAAGGCCTGGCAGAGCATTAAAAAGGAGAAAATCCAGCATCTGGTGATGTCCATGAGTTCAAGACTTCAGGCTGTCATTGCCAGCAAAGGGTTTTCAACCAAGTATTAGAAATGAATATTTTATTTCCAGTTATTTAATTTGTCCAATTACTTTTGGGCCCCTGAAATGAAGGGATTGTGTTAAAAAATGCTTTAGTTGCCTCACATTTTTATACAATCGTTTTGTTCACCCCACTGAATTAAAGCTGAAAGTCTGCACTTCAACTGCATCTGAGTTGTTTCATTTAAAATTCATTGTGGTAATGTACAGAACCAAAATTAGAAAAAAGTTGTCTCTGTCCAAATATTTATGGACCTAACTGTATTTCTGTTTAAATGTTGACGAGAGTTTGAAAATAGGCCAGTGCTTTTCAAAGTAAGAAATTTAAAATATGTGTACGGCATACTTTATGTGATATATCACAATAAAAATTGAACTGTCCTAACAATTTTTTTAAAGAGAAGTGGTGCCAAATTTCAGCAAAAATCTATGCAGTAGGAGCCGAGTTGTTTTATGCAGACAGACAGACAGACAGGTAGACAGACATGGCAACAGCAGTAGGTGCTTCTCACACCGTATGTTAAGGCAACTAAAAATAAGGCAAATCCTGGAGCCAGTCCTTTACTCCAAAATTTGAGGGACACAAACTGCTAGCAGTCACTCTCTCAGACAACAATACTTACGGTGGTGTCTTCTGAAAGCCCATTGGAAACCTCCACTACTCGAAAGTTCCTGTCTGCTGCCACTTTGGCTCGTGTCACAAATTGTATTACTGAAGAACTGTCCTGTAAAAGACAACATGGTCAGTGGTAAACTAACAGACAAATCCACATGGATGAAACTCTTATAAAGAAAACAGCATCATTTGTACCAACACTACAGCCTGATTAGACAAATTGGTGTGGGTTCTAATGGAAGGGATTTATCAGCAATTAGACTCTTTAATGGTAATACCCACATTCTGTTGTGTTGCAAGTAAATGGACCTCCATCAGTTGATGGGGATTTTAGGCTAGTATGTTTGATAATGACCATATGGAGGGCAACACGGAAAGGTGAAAAGATCCTAGAAAGGATGCTTCTGAGGTACCCTGGGTTATGTAAATTTGAGGGACCGGTAAGCACTTCTACAGATACCATATGTCATTTAGAATAACTGCAGGTGCCCTCTGGTGTTACACACTGAGCTGTACAGAAAAGTCAGGTTTGAAATCGATTGCTTAATTTGTGGACGGTGTCTGCACTGAGCCAACTTTTCAAATGATGCTACAAAAGCTGTGGCAAAACAGAGGACTCAGGTTACGATTAGTAAACAGCAGACCATCAAAGCCAATGGTCTTTTACCCACTTTAGTTTGATTCCCACACTGGAGAGTATGAATGGAATTACCAGAGGACAAAGTGTGGCCATTGAGTCAAAATCTGCCTAATTGTTTTTAAATATGGATAATATTTACCATTGCCAATCATATCAATGTGTTAAGACTTCCTGAAGGAACGAAAGTCTGAAAGTAAACCTGAAGGAAATTAGATGATGATGAACAAACACTTTAAACAGACTTTTTCTTACTGTGTCAGCATCATTACTCTCATCCCTATCTTTTGGGAAAAAACTACAGTAAGAAAGAAACACGAGCTGTAAATGAGAATATATTAATTCTGCTCTGCAAGGTATGGGTCAAGAAGATTCACAGTGACTCTCCATATATTAAAAGACATCACTTTTTTAAACTTCTCAACATATAGCAATAGTACAAAATAGCCATTAAAGGCAGTAAATGAACAGACGAAATGAAGAACGTTTCCTGTCACCTTTTTGAGGATCTCTGTGTTGAGCAACATCCGCAGATCTATACTTCTGGTTTCCTCTTTTGCCATCGAAGAGAGTTTACAACTAATAATCTGGCAAGGTCTGCCTGGCCTGTCACAGTCCTGGAGAAGAGGAAAAACAAAGGGGATTTTATGAAACAGCACAACATTATCTGCAGTTTGAACTTGTTTCAGGTGGTCCCGGGGACACTCAGAATTTCAAGGATTTTTTGGCTTTTCTAGTGTTTGGAACAGTGCCTAATAGGAGAATGACTGGCTTACTAAGCTATTAGTAAGCTTATAAAGCCGTAGAATGGAAACAACTTCCTCGAAGACTGGAACTGGCCATGAGGTTTAGTTTAGGCGGAACAAAAGTATACATGTAAAGCCACCCAAAATGTCTTTAGGTTAATGAGAAAGGAGTCAGTTGGAGTGAGGTGCAGAGGATGGAATATGGTATACAAATTTCAAAGATTTGCATGTTTACTGGATTATTGTTTAATCATTATATGGTATATTTGGCTAATCTTGTTATACAAGGCCATATAGAACATCAGGATACACTAAAATGTTTTTTAACAGTTGGAGCACAGTGAGGTTAAGTGATCTGCTTAGGGACACACAGTGAGGCAGGAACTGAACAGCCAACTTTGTTGTGTAAGGTCTAGGGCCTTAGCTAGTTCTCATTACTGACTGACATTACCCCAAGATAGGGATTTTTTTCTTTATACTAACAATGTAAGTGGCATACAAATGATCTCTTTACACAGAGGGGAGTCAAAGCAGGGAGGCCACAGAAGGGAGGAACACATTTTTCTTTTCAGGAAGACTCACAGACTAACATACATACCAACACTTCTCGACCAGACTTGGTGAAAAATGCAAAGATTGTGTGAAAAATGTTCTCCTTTTCCTGTGGAATGGTACATGGAGTCGGGTTTTTGTGGTATGAGCAATTCCCCCCATCTTGACCAACCTGTAAAACAAACAAGAACATACGAAAGAGGAAGTTGTGAACTGAATGATTTTAGTAGTAGGGAGTATGCTTTCCCGATGAGCAAAGGCTTGGGTTTGATCTTTAAACATATCAGGCTGGCTGGACCCAGCTTTAACATTTTAACACTCAAAGGAAGTATGCAAAAGGCAGAACAGCTGTCAAATCTCTGCACACTCCACACTACTTGCTAGAAATACATTTTAGTAGTTGACTTTCAGTTTCACCTTCAACTTTTCCACAGATTTTTCAGTCCTATTATTATAAGATTTTCAGTTCTCAGTAGTATAAAGTTGAGAAAACACAGTGAGCTGTAGATGTGTCCGTCAGCACCAGTAGTGTAGTGCGAGACCCCCAGGTACTTTATTACTTTGGGCAGCCCCTACAACAGCTCACTACAACAAAACTAAACTGGCTTGATTTTCGTAAAGAAAGCTGAAATTTATTGTGGTATGCTGTTGAGTTTGTAAAAGTTAACAGTCAATGAGTGCTCATTCAGAAGAAGGCCTACAATGCATACAATGCACACTAACAGTGAAGAATAAAAGCAACCGCAAAGAAAAAACAGGAGTGGTCTCCCCTAGACTTTCTCGTATACTCAGATATGGGGATGGATATTTGAGGAGTAAACAGTAAGACAATGATTATATTTTTATATTATGTTCATTAAAGAACCATCAACAACAAATCAAATCAAATGAATAATATATTGAACAATTATTATAAAGTAAAGTTGAATAAATCAGACTCTCCAGCTGCATGAATAAAAGGTAAAGTACCACTTCCGGTTATCAGAAATAGCCCAAGAGTTGATAGAAATCTATGTTTTGTACCTAATACTTGTATGCAGAATTTGGTTGACCTAAGCGAAAAAGTACTCAAGTTATTATGTTTACATACACACACAGACAGACACACAGACATCATTCCAAAAATGGTATTTTCGTACTCAGAGAGGTCTAAAACGCCGAGATACATCAAAATTTCGAAATGGAGTTTTTGGAGGATTCCAATGCTTTCCCTATACTTCATACACTTCATACATATGCCTTCATGCCATAATCCCGACTGTTACAACAATAATAAACTCATCCCTTGACACCGGCTCTGTGCCGCTCACTTTTAAAATTGCTTCTGTAACCCCAATGTTAAAAAAGTCTGGTCTTGATGCTGACAATCTTAACAATTTCCGGCCTATTTTCCCACTTACCTTTCCTGTCAAAAGTTCTTGAGCGTGTTGTAGCTTCCCAACTCACCAATTACCTAACCTCTAATAATTTGATGGAACCCTTTCAGTCTGGTTTCAGGGCGTGGCACAGCTGTTAAACTGCTCTGCTACGGGTAACCAATGATTTGCTTATGGCAGCAGACTCTGGACAAACCAGCATATTAATTCTGTTAGACCTCAGTGCAGCATTTGACACTGTCAGACATGACATTCTACTGTCCAGAATGGAGAACATGCTGGGTATCTCTGGCACTGCCCTCCAGTGGTTCAAGTCCTATCTGATTGATAGGCAAGAGTTTGTTAGTCTTGGCAAGAGCAGATCCAGCTCAGCGCCAGTCACACAAGGAGTTCCTCAGGGCTCTGTCCTCGGTCCTCTGCTTTTCTGTATTTACATGCTTCCCCTTGGCCATATTATCCGTAGCTATGGACTGGGTTATCATATTTATGCAGATGATACTCAACTCTATTTCAATGTTAAAAGTGGAACTTCATCAGAGCTTTCTCAGCTCACAACCTGCCTTAGTGAAATTAAAACCTGGATGGAGCAGAACTCTTTAAAATTAAATTGCAATAAAATTAAACTCCTGCAAATTAGGACTAAAATGCAACTTAATAAAATGAGCTCCTTCCCAATCTATCTTGGCAGTGATCTCATCAGACCTGCCTCTACTGTAAAAAATCTTGGTGTCATTTTTGATTCCTCCCTCTCTTATTCCGCCCACATAAATCACATTAAGAAACTTTCTTACTTTCACCTCCATAACATATCCCGTGTTCGCTCCTTCCTCTCCTTTTCTAACGCTGAGAAACTTGTCCATGCTTTTATCACATCCTGCATCGATTATTGTAATTCCCTACTGGCAGGTGCCCCTTCTAGTCTTATATCATAGCTCCAGCTTATTAAAAACTCAGCTGCAAGAGTCCTTACTCGAACCAGCAGCAGCGAGCACATCACACCCATCCTGCTCCATCTTCACTGGCTCCCTGTGTCTTACAGAATCGAATATAAAATCCTACTAATAACCTACAAAGCCTTAAATAACCTCGCGCCAAACTACATCAGTGACCTTCTCCATCACTATGTGCCTGCCCGCCCACTAAGGTCCTCTGATTCTGGCAACCTTGTTGTGCCCCTCACTAATCTACACTCCATGAGTATCAGGGCTTTCAGCTGTATAGCGCCCAGACTCTGGAATGACCTACCGAAATTAATCAGGTCAGCTGACTCCATGAATTCTTTTAAAAAACAACTCAAAACTCATCTGTACAGGAAGGCTTTTAGCTCTACTTGACATTATTACCCTTCTCTCAGTTTACTTCTCTGTCAAGATGCAAATTTAACCTGTGTGTGTGTGCTAGACCATCAATTATGTTATCTGTTTCTTTTTTTTTTCAGAATTCACTGTCTTAATCTTCTTTATTTATTTATCTGGTTTGTACAATGCTATATACTGTATACGCTGCCGTTCTTTATTATATTCTGTAAGTGCCTTGAGCATGAGAAAGGCGCTATATAAATAAAATGTATTATTATTATTATATACACGAGAAAATCAGGGAGGTCTAAAACATTGAATCTTTGGATGATTACAATACTTTTTATATACTTTGTAAACGAGAAAGTAAAAAAGAATGTTTTGGACCGTGCAAACAAAGTAGAGGCATGTTGGTCTGTGGAGTCAGTCTTGACGTTTTGGAAAAAGGAAGCGGACACAGTGAGCAAAGGTTTTCCAGGCAATCTTTTTTTCCCAATTGTGGAAGAACTAATAACCTCAAAATTAGGACCGGGAACCTAATTATCACTCATAGTGCTGTCATTGAAAAAAGAAATTATTTTTTCTTTTAACAAAATAATATCAGATCACTGCGGTGGGCTGGTGCCCTACTCGGGGTTTGTTTCCTGCCTTGCACCCTGTGTTGGTTGGGATTGGCTCCAGCAGACCTCCGCGACCCTGTAGTTAGGATATATAGTGGGTTGGATACTGGATGGATGGATGAATATCAGATCATTAATTAATTTCCTTTGTTTCACTCTGTTGCTTGCTATTAAATCATAAGGTAAGAAACAGAACAATGTGGAACCTAAATAATACCAGTATTTTGAGGTTCAATGATTTGTAAAATCTGAAACCATAGCGTTAAGAAAACATCTTTACAAAGAAACAAAACAAACATGGTGGGAAAAGACTTACAGCATGGTTTTATTTATATACGCTCTACAAAATAAAAATCTTGACAACCAGAGAATAGATGGTTAACATTTACCAGTGAACTGAAAACTTTACTTTTTTGAAGAAAGACCACTACTTGCCTGCTTTGACTACTTCTCCACATAATTAGATCAAAACAAAAATAAGATCTTCAGTAAAATTCAAAAATTCAAAAAATTATATTTACCAAATTGTGAAGTTATTTCAAATACTTTATTTCTCTTTCATCAAGACTGTGGTTAAATGCTGTAATCTGTTTGAAAGTTTCAGCATGGCTTTCATCTTGGTCATAGCTAGGACATAGCTTTTACCTGCTGTATCAATAATAGCCTAATAATGCAGAAAATTCCTAACAAATCATGCTTTTAAACTTAACAGTGACTTTTGACCCAGTGAACCAGAGCATTTCAGAAGGCTACTGGAATTGCAGGCACAGTTCTTAGGTGGCTTACTTCTACACATCAAATCATTTCCATCAGGTCCATTTGCCTGATGACAGTGTGAAGCCTTTTACTGAAATTACATATGGAGTCCTTCAGGGTTTAGTGTTGGAACCAATTTGATTTTCTCTTAATATGATGACATTAGGAGAAAGCTTTGGGAAGCACAATTTTGAATTTCACTTAGACGGTTCTGTGAAAAAGTATTTGCCCCTTCCTGATTTCCTCTATTATTGCAATTGCTTGAAGGTGAATATTTTCAAGCCTTCACCCAAACCTAATATTAGGTTAAGGGCACACAAGTAAACAATGAACGCTTTTTTAAACACATTTTATTTATTGAATAAACTAGGTTAGGAAATCTAGTAATATTTTTGCTGTTGGGCCATTAACTATACTAATGAATTATGCTCGATGCATGATTTCTTTAACACTGATTTATTTCTAATCTTTAAGTTACTGCACCAGCTGATTTTTTCCACAATTTAGCAATGTAGGAAAATTAAGGTAGTTTCTATAATGAATAATGCTGGGAAGATGATTAATGCAAAGTTTTGCTCATAAGTTGTTAAAATTGATTTCTACCCTAATTCAAATGGATCACAGCTAAATCTGGCAGATATAATGACATTACTCTAGTATTATAGGTCAATGTTAAGATCCTTGTTTTGACATGTAAAGCCATGAATGGTTTTGCTTCTATTTATTATAAGTTACAGAATTCATTAATGCCCGTACCAATGAGCACACACTGTAAACACAAGATGCAGACCTTCTTCAAATGTCAAAGACATAGAAACTACTGAATGAGGTAGATCCTTTAGCTATAGAGCTCAAAACTACCTATATAAGCCCCATTGTCTTCAAGATTCAAATTCAGACTGAAATCACATTGGGTATGTGCTACAGCTGCTGAAAAGTCTGTTCAGGCTGATTAATGTCAATCAGACATCTGTATAGAGTGAACATGACTCAATGTTACAAACTCCTTTTTTATCCAACAGTTTCCTGCTTTTGGAGTGTGATGATATTCCCTAATGTTACAGATGATAAAAAAACAATGCCATGAATAATGACTGATCTGGCATCAGACCACACATGATTTCTCCCAAATCATGGACATTACACTGCACTTCTGTACTCTATAAAATGTGTCACACACACTAGGGTCCGGAGTGTATCACTGGTATGGATTCATTCAGGGAAGGTTTCTGGAGTAACACTGCCTCTGGTACAGTTCCCGTTTCCTTTAGAGTGGAAGGGAACTCTCCAGACTACTGACAACACTTTCAGTCTGCAGAGTGCCAAGCTCTACCCCTTCCGTATCTGTTGCTAGTTAAATGCCCACCAACTGGAAGACAGTGTTCATTTGGAACCTGACTTCAGAGTAGGACAGACCAGCTCCATTACTGAGAAGTCACCTAAAGGCTATGTCCTCACTGAAATATTTCTTTTCAAAACCTTTATCTTTTCATTTGAACAACTCAGCCATTAAAAGGGGTGTCCCCTACCTGCTTTTTTGTTTATTTCTCTCTTCATTTTTACAAATGTTTAAGGTAGGGCAGGGTTGATAGTTAGCCTAACTAGGCTAGATTGTGCGTCTAAATGAGTTGATGGCTCTTCAAGTTTTATTTTCTGTAGGATCTGTGTCGGCTGAAGTTTACTTGATCCCATCTCTACTGTCAGCTAGGCTTGCCATACCTTCCAACCTTAGCTACACATAATCTATTTTCTGTTTATATAGTGTAAATACACATACAGTATTTACATATACTGTATACTTGATGAGGACTGTCATGACATTATTGAGGTTGACTGAAAAGATCCTAAGATCCGTAACCAATCTACTGACTTCTGAGAATGCTTCCAAGGTGGACATGTGCTACAATAAATCATTTTTAGAATAAAATTCTTTTTAACATTAGTCTCATTCATTTCCTGGCAGACCTTGTACACATGCAAGCCCATGAAAGACACCCAAGGAGGACGCATGACCCTGCCCTGCCACAGAGAAAAAGCTCTGCCCCTTCCAGTGCCAACCCTATAAAGTCGGCCTACTCCTGAAAGATGGCATCGGATACTTGAAACTGACTCTCCTGAAGGACAGAACTCCTGAACACTTGAACCTTGTGATTGACTCAGCTTTGCTTTTGTTTGACCCATTTATCGGCTGTCTTTTCGTGCCCCGCAGGAATCCTTGGAGCTACAGCAACCCGGGGGGCTGCCATCTAGTGCTCCAGAGGAAGCATTACCCTGTGAACATGTCCTCGGTCCTTCCCATATATCAGCCTCCTGGCTGGGAAAGGGCTGTGGCCTTCCATCACAATATATATATATATATATATATATATACACACTGTATATATATATATTGTGAGATATGGCAGGCCATTCATCCCGGCCAATACCCCCAGGCTGCTAGATGGAGCCCTCCTTGCAACGTGGAGATGCCCCGAATTCCAGCAGGGCATTATGGACTATGGAGTTTTAATACATAGCCCTGCTGGATAACGTCGGGGCCGCCAGGAGACACTGCAGGGAGACATAGATACGTTTATTTTCCATACAGCCCGAAAGTAAATCCCAGTCACATGGTTGGAAGAAATAAAGTGCTTCCGGGCTGATGAAGAAAAGGAGTTTTCACTTGACCCGGAAGTGCTGGGTAATCACATGGACTGAGGGCTTAGAAGCACTTCCAGGTCATGGACTATAAAGGACTGTGGGAAATCCCAGACAGACGAGCTGAGCTGGGTGGAAGGGTGGCAACGCGTCTGGGAGTGGAGGATTATTGATTATTGTTTATTTATGTGTATTGTGGACTGGAGGGTGCTTGGTGCACATTATTATTATAAAATAAAGTCATATTGGACTTTTATCTGATGTCTGGCGTCTGATCAGTGGGTTCAAGGGAGTGATAGTGCCCCCTATCTGTTACAATATATATATATATATATATAGTTAGTCAGTCAGTCAGTCTGTCAGTCAATCAGTCAGTCTCTCTCTCTCTCTCTATATATATATATATATATATTATATATATATATATATTTATATATATATATTGTGAAAGGCGCTCAACACAGTCCCGTACAAGAACACCACAGTGCAACAAAACACAACAAAATACTCTACACAGGTACTTCATCCTCCACTCCTCTCAGGCAGCTTCCTCCTCCTCCTCCTCCTCCTCCCGACTCTGGCGCCTAGAGTAGTGGCTGCAGGCTCCTTTTATAGCACCCCCGGAAGTGCTCTAGGTACTCGTTGACCTACTTCAGGCTGCACTTCTGGGTGTGGCTGCAGTTTAGCCCACATGGGCTCATTAAGCCATGCAGCTCCCCCTGGTGGTGGCCATGGAGCCCAACAGGGATGAGCTCCAGTGTTCCACCATTGTGGTCCCAATGCAACCCAGGGGGGCTGCCACCAAGTGTTCCGGGGAACGAAGGGTGTAGCCCATGGGTGTTCCCCCGGATCCAGTGACAAAGGGGCATCCCGGTATGGGACCCGGCCGCCCACCACAATATATATGAAATGACAGTCTTAAACTCTTAATCCATTTCAGAGTTTACAGATATTTACAGTTCATCCCTAGTTCATCCCGCAGGGCTCCATGGGAATTGGAGTTGGGTGCAGCCCTGTTGGATACCGCCGGCACCACCAGGAGGTGCTGCAGCTGGTATTCCTGAGCCCTTATGGGCAGTGTATTCACCACACCCGGAAGTGCAGCCGAAACTCAGCAGTCAACCACCTGGAGCACTTCTGGGTTGACTATAAAAGGGGTCAGCAGCCACCACTCATTGGTCAGAGTCGGGAGGAGGACGACGAGGTTGCCTAGGATGAGTGGTGGAGGAAGAAGAGTGCAGTGTGCTTTATTTTTTGTGGTGTTTTGGGACTGTGTTGTGCCTGTGGGGATCATGGGGAAGACGTGCCCTTCAGGTGAAGAAAAAAAAAAATTCCTTTGTTTTTATACATGTGAGTCTGTGCCGGGTCTGTGGCTTTTTGTTACAATATGCATATTTATATGTTGCATGGTGTTTTCAGTTTTATTGTTACAATATTATATTTGTAAATATACACATTATTTCAAAGTCTTCCCGCTATAAAAAATAAATTGAATTAAATGAGTTCACAGAGTTTGTCACTGGTCATGTCACTGTGCTCTACAAAGAGGGATTCAGTTTAATCGGTTCCTGCCTTCCTCGTTGGTGTTCTCCAGAGAGCACTTGCTGTTTTTTCCTTATCAGACTCCACCTTTTCCATCATGTGGTTTTTAGAGTCCCTTTGGGTGGAAACTCAGGAATTTGGGGGTAATTGCAGCGTTCTATCCTTTATTTGTTTTTTCTATAGTCTGTTTCTGTCCTGCAGAGCATGCTTTCAGCAGGTTTTTATTACCAGTCTCAGCTGTAGGCCATGTGAATACGTACGACTGTGTGTTTCCAGTGACCTTGCTTGCTTCCAGCTGAAAAATGACCACTCTGCATGCCAGCAGTACAGACGCATTAAACTACACCAGCCAGGGGCATGAAATTAGTTCTGCCCAATAGTCTGGGATTTCTTAGATGTGTCACATGAGATGCATTCTTTAAACAAAAATAAAGTAACATTGAGTATTACGTATACTCTCACCATAGTGCACACCATTTACCAGCACTTTACAGGTACAAGTGTTTACAAATACCTGCTACCTAAGCCCTGTAATACTATGTTACTGTACTTTCTTGAATAGTACAGTAAGAAAAAACTTTTTAGAAGTTATGTTCATAAAGGGGAGCAGCTTGGCATTAAGAAGTATAAGACATCCTTATGGCAGCCTGAAACTAAAGAGCTATGCACTCATAAATTCATTATTCAAAATTGTTCCTACAGTGTGCAGGATATAGCCAAGTTCTGGATGCATAGATTAAAGTGTGGTTGGTTACCACCCACTTAAAAATTTATTGGGACTTGGAAAAAAAAAGCAATTTTAATTCTTTTTGCATTGCCCAGACGTGTGCCTTCCATCTTCCTTCACAGATTTCCTGGTTCCTCCCTTATTTTTCCTTTTTATTTTCATATTGTTTTCATATTCATCTTTAGGGCTTGGAGGTGGAAGGGTATTAAGGAAAGTGTTTCTTTATCATTTCTTCAAAAAAAAAAAGTTTCACCTCTTGTATTTTTTAACTCAGTTATAATGTTAAGGCTAGACTCATTTTTTAGATGTTACATAGTTTTGCATTCATGAGCTAATGGGAACAGCAGAGATCATCCAGTCTTTGAATGTTCCACTGCCAGATATTCCTATTCATCAGTATTAGGTGCAGAGCAAAAAGCAACCAATCAAAAAAAAAACCTAAAAAGACAATTCAAGAGGTCCTAAGACTAAAATGTTCTTTGAAGTATCTTTTTGCTTCCACTTACTTTAATGAGAAAAGTTGGAGAGTTTTTAGTAAAGGGATCCAATACACAGATGTCAGGTGTGGTGTGCTGCCATCTTTAATAGTCTTGAGACAATGCACTACATGACCCCTGTTCAATGTAACTGGCAATTTGGCATAGCAATTGTGAATGAGGTGACCATCCAGCAAACAGAACACAAAATGGCATTGACAGAATAATGATAAAATAATGTAAATATTACAAAAACAAAGTACAGGTTTACACAAGACCTTCAAAAACCCTGACTACAACATGGTCCTTGCACCTTGGTAACTAATCTTATCTCTGCACCAACCTGACTCATCTTCCATTTTTTGGCTAAGGGAAAATTTTCTCGATCTCTGCCACTGTCAAAATGTAAATGTTTGAAAACTTGAAAGTTCTTTATGAAATAATGACACATTAACAATAGTAATTAGACATTTTTTATCAGGGGCTAATATTTGGCTGATATTACTGTATCAGATAAATAATGTAAGCCTTCTACATGCTCAGGGGCTCACTGTTTAGATCTTTTAGTTTGTACCTTTAAAAGAGTGAAGCATTATAAAAGGTAGTTGAGTTGCAGTTTCAGTTTAATTTTAGTAACAAATATGAGAAAGATAACTTATTACTTCAAGCACAATTTGGGCTAGTAGCCCAATGTACTTTAACAGAACTGGAATAAACTTAATAACAAAAAAAAGAGTATGTAAAAGAACATGCTTGTTCTGACTTCACAGATTCTTATAGATTGGGAGAGTTCGTGAAAGTAATGAACAAAGCTTGTCAAGTTTCAGCAAAGTATTAAAGGAGTTTAAGTGACATGAATGATACTTGGAGAGCCATGATCTGCGGATTTGGGGATTTTATAATTGAACTAACCCAGGGGTGGGCAAACTTTTTAGCTCAGGGGCCACATTGACTTTTAAGATTCGACAGACGGGCCGGGCCAGCACTAGATGCATACATATCAAACATAAACATAAAAAAGGCATTACAGTGTTAATATTTACATTCACTTTTAGTGGGAACAGTGTTGTTGATCACCCTTTTTTGCTAGTGCATCGAAGTCTGGTGTGAGTTTTGTTGTGGCAATTCTCAGAACAGATCTGAAGTGTTCATTGCTCAACTGATCAGCGTCAATTTCTTCAAGAAACTTAATAAACTGACGATGCTGAAGTCCCCTTGCTCAAATAAAGTTAACGAGTTTTACAACTGGCTTCACTAGCTAGCTAGCTAGCTAGCTAGCTAGATAGATAGATAGATAGATAGATAGATAGATAGATAGATAGATAGATAGATAGATAGATAGATAGATAGATAGATAGATAGATAGATAGATAGATAGATAGATAGATAGATAGATAGATAGATAGATAGATAGATAGATACTTTATTAATCCCAATGGGAAATTCACAACGTAGTCAAGCTGCAATACAGATTTACACAGTGCTTTCTGGTGGATTAGGCAGTGTAAGAAAATTACCTCCTGCTCAGGGTTCTCCTCTTTCACCCTCTTCTGGATTCTTTTGTGCAACCCAACGTTTTTTTCCAGTCAGATTTGGCGATCCATCTGTGGTAACGTTGGCGAGTGTACTCCAAGGTAGCTTATGCCTATTTATGACACCCGACACACTGTAATACAAGTCCTCTCCCCGCGTTTTCCCCTTTAGGGATTCCATGGCCAAAAACTCCTCCGTTATATCAAAATTGTCATTAATACCTCTGATAAAAATTAAAAGCTGAGCGGTGTCCTTTATGTCATTACTTTCAACCAGTGCCAAGGAATATAATGTAAATGACTCCGCTTTTTTGTTTAACTTGCTAGCTAAGTCTTCGTCAATTAGCTCAACACAGCGAGTCACTATCCTGTGTGATAAGCTAATTTTTTCATATTTATTCTTGCTCTCAGGACACAAGATACCTGCTGTCTCTACCATGCACTCTTTGAGAAACTCCCCTTCGGAGAAAGAGCTTGCTGGTCTTTGCTAATTTGAATGCCAGCACATAACTTGCCTTCGTGCTTGATTCTTGGATGGCAGTTTGTTGGATAAAGGTGTTTTGCTGAGCCCGCAAACTAGCTGCCAACCTCTGAACGGTAGCTGTCCGTTCTTGCGTTGACTGGTTGTTAGCATAATTAGCATGCTTGATGGAAAAGTGACGGCTGATGTTGTATTCCTCTGAAACCGCAACAGTTTCTTGGCAAATAAGACATACAGCCTTTGCCCGGACTTCAGTGAAAAAGTATTTAGTTGTCCATTCCTTATTAAACACTCGGCACTCACTGTCGACTTTTCTTTTCTTTGGCCCACTCATTGTTGCAGATTGGTTCAGAGCAGTAGCAGAGTAATAACAGAGAGTAACCCGCGCTCCGCAAAATCAAGTCAATGTATCACTGCGCCTAATGCGCCACCTGGTGGAACGCCAGGCATTATAGGACAAGGTCAAATTAATGCAGTCATAATTATAATATGATTTGATTTGGGCAATTTTGTACCAGTCTTCGGCGGGCCGGTTTAAAAAGACCAACAGGCCGGATGTGGCCCGCGGGCCATAGTTTTCCCACCCCTGAACTAGCCTGTTGTTTTCAAGTGATTGTAAATATAGTGTATTGTAAATATACATTACAATACGAGAACAATAATCATGGATGACAGAATAAGAGGGTCAAAACTGAAAGTACACGCAAGAAAAGAACAAAAAGATAATCTTGGGACATTTGGCATCTGCTGATTGGATAAAGATTAGCACCCATAGCCATCCTTTTATCCCATTGCATCAATAACGCATGGGTCCCGACCTTAGAGGCCATGCCCCTAGCAATCCTGAAAGAGGACCGAATGATGGAAAAAGCCCTGTTGGCCTTTGAGCACCAAAAATCAAACCAAATATGTAGCAGTACAGTTGAGACTCCAAAAAGTGCAATTTTATTATTCGTCTGCCCCGCACCCACCTAAAGTCAAACTCCGCCCATATTACAACCTTTCCAAATTGTAGTAATCAAAAAGCCTACTGCTTTAGCAATGCTTTGAAAAAAAAATGCTTTGAATGTCAGCACAGTGAAATACTTGAATAAATATATAAATAAAAAGTTAAACCCTTAGACTCCTCAAGATTAAGGCCAAAGCAGAAGAGGGAGCGGTTTAACTGGGTGTAAAAGTTCTCTGACAAGCAGAGAGAGATGGCCTGCTCTGACCCTTTCAGCTTGCTGTTTAAAAAGGAAAAAACAAGCATACCACCATGGCTCGGAAAGGAATTCAGAAAGAAGAATGCCTCAACCTTGCATTGGAAAAACACTCGTCTAAATAATGTACAATTGCAAGTACAGGATTCAGAGAAAGGAACAATATGTCGAGCACCAACTTGAAAAACATTTTTTGGAAAGATTCCTTTCTTGCCTCCAATGCTATGGGTCCCTAAGACCATAAAACTGGACTAAACACTTAAGAAAATGATGGATGGAAAATTAAAATTTTATTTAAGATTTTTACTTTCTAAAAATGTAGAAAGATTTTCCTAAAAACCTGAATTCTTCTGAACCCCCCATTTAGCAATCACATTACCAGTAGATCAGATTCTTCAACTATATTTAGAGTCAATTTTCTGCCAAAGTGGCTGAAGCTCAGAATTGGTCATAAAAATGACAAACTGGTGAACCTTTAATAGGAATAATTAGTTTAAAATTGGTATTACTTTAGAGCTATTGCATAATATGAGATCTTTATAAGATACAGTACTTTTATCAATTAAAATCAATTAAGAGCTTCTTCTACCCTGCTGTACTTTACTGACAGTAATCTGTACTCCAGTGTAAAGCATCGTGTGACAGGAAACAGAGGGTTAAACACGCAGCACATACTTCCAGTTCCATACTCAAATAAACGCTGACATTTCTTGGTTGTAAATATTTTGTCAGTTTAACTGCTAGTATTAAGATGTGTGATTATATGGCATGACCTGAAAATTCTTCTTAAAACAGAATGAATCTGGCTGCACAGCAGTGTCTGGCACAATGCACAGGACTGCTTTCTCATTTTTTTTAACCCTTCATCAACTATATGACACAAAAGAATTTCAAATATTAGGACAGAAAAGTGAAAAAATACCACTATATCCAAAATGAGGAACATCTCCACACCAGTACTGGACAGCCGGTTGGGAATCAAGATGTGTACAGTAGATCCTGGCAGGCTGCTGGGTCCCGTGTTGATGACCTAAAACAAATGGAAACACGATGTGTGATTTCTTAGGAGTACTTTCTAAAAAGCAAGAATACTAATAATCATAGTAAAATAAAATGTAGTAGGAACAACAGTGCTGTATTGAAATTTGACTTCTGTTTCAACACAAAAATGATGAAATCTACAGAGACGATCTTGGCTTTTGGTTTGGGCAGACACAGACACATGAACATTTGTCAAACTTTCAGTTTTGACTTTAAGTGTGAGATTCTGGTCTGATGACAAAAGTTATAGAAATATTATTATTATACCTGAAATTATTTACATTTTTAAATATGTTAGTAATTAGAAGGAGAGAGTTTGAAGGTGATAAATAATAATAATACTAAGGTTCTATGATTATTATAAATACTAATACGCATAATAAAAAGTAAAAGAAGTAGCAGCATTGTCATCTGTACAAAATACAGTGAAATTCTTACCAGCATGTTCAACCATGCTATACGTTGTCATCCTCTGGCACCATGTTAAGTAACACTAATAGTAATAAATAAAAGTACAGTGGTGCTCATACTTTGAAAGATTGTTACTTTGAACGTTCCAGAGTTTGAATGCTAAATTCAAGAGAAATTTGATCCAGAGTTTGAACGATGCTTCTATGCAGTGAAAAATATGCAGCAAGAGGTGAAGCTTATGCAGTGAGCATAAACATCATCTGTTTTGCACCCAATTCGTGCCACGTTCTCACTGTGAAAGCATCTCTTGCGTTACCCTTAAGCGTATTTGCTGTTTAAGTTTATCGAAATGGGTATTGGTTAGGGTCTGGGAATGGAGTAATTCACTTTCCATTATTTCTAAAAAAAATTGATTCAGACTTCGAACAATTCAGAGTTCAAATGGTCTCCTGAAACGAGTTAAGTTCAAAGTACGAGGCACCAGTGTACTACTACTGCATTTAATACTACTTCTACTTATAATAGTAATTACCTAAGCGCTACGTCTATTAATAGTAAAATCCAGTGACCTTACTATTGGTGCAGGTATTGTGACATTAGAGGCAAAGCCACTGGACTGTCAGTCCAATCTTCACTTCCAACTTGTCATGTGACCCTGAAGACGTCACTTGACATGTCTGCATTCCAACTGTAAAAAATATCATGTCAACCAGTTGATCTTTAGCTCTGTACTCAAGACAGTGTTCACTACAGGAGGCCATTGTATAAATATATTGGTAGAACTACTATTAGTGTTATAATAATGAAATATAACTACTGGAAATAATATTACATCACTAATACTAATACCCTAAGGTGCCACAAGACTACATATTTGAAGTACTGGCATAAAAGCAGAGTACCCAAACCATGAGTAAAGATTCACAAAACAGCATTCATAATTAAAAAAAAAAAAACAAACTTTGAATGTTTTTAAGAGTTATGGCCTGAGCAAGTGTTTCTTTGTATACCATTCTTGGCTGAGAGGATATCTAGGAGGAGAAATCTGTGCCTGTATTTATCAAGCGTCTCAGAATTACTCCTAGGAGTTGCACTAGAAGTTTGACTAGGATAAGAATTTGTCCTACCCACTTTTGAAGCATCCTACTCTCATTCCCAGAGAGGAGTAAGACCTCACATTTAAGAATGAATGATTTTATGATGTTATGGCACCCCCAAGCCGCATCTTGGCACTTATAACAATGCTTTGTAGTTTTCTAATACTAGCGCTATGGCTTTTCCACACAGATAATAATAATACTAATAATAATAATAATAATATTCTAAGTAGTAGTAGAAGAAGAAGGAGCAAAATATAATAAGGTAAGATATTGCGCTAAGCTGCATGTAATTGCTGCTACTTAACAACAAAATCAACAATAATACTGTAACGAGCACCGAGACACACACATCAAGAATGAGAGTTAAGCCTGGTAATGCGCACGTTTATTTAACAATCTATGATCCACTTTCTAAAGAATGACCTTCCCACTGCTATGGCCATGAAAAATGTCTCATAAAGTAACAGTTACTGAAACTAGCCACCACTATTCTTGCACTATTCCTCAGTCGCATTCACCCATCCACTGATCCAGATCATCTTCTGGAGTCACATGACGTGTCTGTCTATCTCCATGATCCCCCCTTATCTTCTGCGAGGTTCTATTTATCTAGTGCTCAGGGAGTCTGTGCCTGCCTTCTTGAATCTCCACCGGTTTGTAAAGTGGAGCACAAATGTTGTGGAAGACACAGCTCAGAGCACCTGTACAACATTTCACTGCCAATCACCCATCCATCCCCAACTATCTTCAGTAAAATATAGTTGTTACTACAATATAGTACAGTATATACACCCATGACCACCTGGGCTTTATCGCTTGTGAAGCACAGATAGATAGATAGATAGATAGATAGATAGATAGATAGATAGATAGATAGATAGATAGATAGATAGATAGATAGATAGATAGATAGATAGATAGATAGATAGATAGATAGATAGATAGATAGATAGATAGATAGATAGATAGATAGATAGATACTTTATTAATCCCAAGGGGAAATTCACATACTCCAGCAGCAGCATACTGATAAAGAACAATATTAAATTAAAGATTGATAATAATGCAGGTAAAAACAGACAATAACTTTATATAATGTTAACGTTTACCCCCCCGGGTGGAATTGAAGAGTCGCATAGTTTGGGGGAGGAACGGTCTTCTCAGTCTGTCAGTGGAGCAGGACAGTGACAGCAGTCTGTCACTGAAGCTGCTCTTCTGTCTGGAGATGATACTGTTTAGTGGATGCAGTGGATTCTCCATGATTGATAGGAGCCTGCTCAGCGCCCGTTGCTCTGCCACAGATGTTAAACTGTCCAGCTCCATGCCAACAATAGAGCCTTCCTTCCTCACCAGTTTGTCCAGGCATGAGGCGTCTTTCTTCTTAATGCTGCCTCCCCAGCACACCACTGCGTAGAAGAGGGCGCTCGCTACAACCGTCTGATAGAACATCTGCAGCATCTTATTGCAGATGTTGAAGGACGCCAGCCTTCTAAGGAAGTATAACCGGCTCTGTCCTTTCATACACAGAGCATCAGTATTGGCAGTCCAGTCCAATTTATCATCCAGCTGCACTCCCAGGTATTTATAGGTCTGCACCATCTGCACACAGTCACCTCTGATGATCACGGGGTCCATGAGGGGTCTGGGCCTCCTAAAATCCACCACCAGTTCCTTGGTTTTGCTGGTGTTCAGGTGTAGGTGGTTTGAGTCGCACCATTTAACAAACTCATTGATTAGGTTCCTATACTCCTCCTCCTGCCCACTCCTGATGCAGCCAACGATAGCAGTGTCATCAGCGAACTTTTGCATGTGGCAGGACTCCGAGTTGTGTTGGAAGTCCGATGTATATAGGCTGATATATACATGTATATATATATGCATGGTCATCCAGATTTGGGGCAATGGCTTTTATTTGTGTGCCGATTTGCATGACATTAACTCATGTGGAGTTAAGGAGAAATTTGTAAATCTGCATTTTACCTCGTGCATTGTAAGAGTGTTCAAAGTTTAGTGCACAATTTGAGAAATGAGTGGCTGTGACATACCCAAGTCATCGTTATTGCAAAGCTGCATTTTACATCCAATGTTACCAGCACCTTCAGTTTGGTTAACAGGACATGGCTTCTCTGCATAGATTGATCAATCACATAATGCAGAAGATTTGTTACAATATTATTCCATCTCTGACAAACTAATATCTTTTTATAGGATGGGCATGCTGATCTCTGCCTGAAGGCTGTCTTCTGGCAGCCCCTGGCAAGTCATGGACGCTCGTAAATCTTGGTAAGTGAGGAGTAGTTTCCTAAATTTGGAAAATTGATAAAATGCTTTTAGTCTTACTCTCAGGAGCAGGGCCAAATTTGCGACACTCTGAGATTTTTGAGCCAGTTATAACTGTTTTCCTACTCTGAGATACTTTTCAAAAGGATCAAAGTGCAAGTGGGAACAAAATTTGGAGGAAGAAAGCTCAAAGCACAAAGCTTATTGTACACTAACAAAAATTCAACTAAACCTGCAGGAAATGACCATTAAGTGTCCTTTTTGGTGCCGTGATCAAATGTAGACCTTTGTGTGGCCCCCTCATCCATGATGCACATAATTGCACAATGTTTAAAATTTAAACAGGAAAAAAGAAAAATGCCTTAACAATGAAAATCCCACAAACGTCAGATGTAAGCTGCCAAAAAATAAAATTCTTTAAACCAAAGTATGATGGCTGTTGGGTGGCCATCTCTGTGTAAGTGTTCATGCTAAACAGACCTACAGTGCATAGAAAGTTGTCACCGGGCCATATGAGAATTTCTATCATGCCACAGTACTGAATATAAAATACTACAATAAGGACAAAAAAAAACTGTACAAATAAATCAAGCATTTTAAATGTGATAACAGAGGACAGACTCCTCTGTGCAGCTCCATCATGTCTAATTTACATTACAACTCAAACTCCAATAGTCATATTAAAACCAATCTGATTTGTCACAAGGCCACAGAAGTCAAGTATTCTTTTGTAATATTGCAAAGACGAATACCTCCTACAGGAAAAACCCTTAAACCACAAAAATACATTAAATGTTGAAAGGTGCCCAATTTTGTCTCCCCCACACACACAGCAGGAAGTTTTTCAAATCTCCCCTCTGGGTAACAGCACCATTCTTGCTCTCGTGTTAATAATATAAAACTGTAAAGCAGCAGCAAGTCTTTCTGCACACAATGAGCCACATTCTCCATTGACTGTGTTTGAGAAATTCTGTTAATCGCTGCCAGCTTTTCCAACATCGCAGTACAAACGTTCTCCTGTGTCCAAGTGGAGCTGACGCCCCAAGGGAAGAAGGAGTGGTGCAGGTCGTGTTTTGTGCCGAGAGTACTGGCTTGTGCCTGCATCTTTGAGAGACCCTACGCACCACACGACCGGGGGAAGAAGGGGGCAGATGCCTGCCAAAGAAAACCTGGCGGTGGAGGGCTGCCGTTCAAAAGGAAGAAACCGCAAATCAGGCTTTTTCTTAAGTTCTGAATTTCTTTGTCTCGCGCCTCCCCTCCACCATCTCTTAGCCTTGACACAGATGTTTTTCTGAAATATTTCTGGAATGAGTTAGTTAGGCTTTGCCTGTCGAGGAGGAGGAAGCATCTCGCTGTTAACTTCCAGGAAACCAATCCAGGCATTTGCTCCTGACGGCTCTCCAGAGTCACTGCTTTTGAACTCAGGTTCTCGCTTGTGGTATGTCTGTCAGGCCTTCGTACAGAGTGTCAGCAGCTCTGCACACGCCAGGGAACTCTTGGAAGGCACGGGTGCAGTTATGAAACCAATACTCGCCTGGGACCCACAGATGGGGTATTGCCCGGAATAACAAGAACAGTGCATGGCTGGGAGAATGTGCTCAGATCCACGTCCCCTTTTCATGTCCTCAGGTACCCTGTTATACTCTATCACTATTTTAATCCCTTTTTAACTCCATTACTGTTTTAGCTGTCTGATACTTACCATTGTTTTCAGAATGAAGCTGCGCTTGGACAGTGAGGCTTAAAACCACCCTGTACATATCTCAGCATATCCTCAAATATTTGTCAGTCATTTTCTAGTCTGCTTAGTTCAGTATAGGAATGCAAGGGGGTGCTGGAGCCAGTCCCTGATAGCATAGGGTGCAAGGCAGGAACAAACTCTGGACAGGATGCCAGTCCATCTCATACCCCAATCACACTCTGTTCCCAATTTATTATCGCCAATCCACCTAACCTGCATGTCTTTGGACTGTGGGAAGTAACCCATGTAGACACGGGGAGAACATACAAACACCATGAAGGGAGGACCTAGAACGCAGAACCAGATCTCCTTACAGTGAGGCAGCAGCACTACCATTGCACCATCAATGCTGCTCCTCATATATTTGTCTATATTGTAAAATGTTTCAACACTGTATTCTGTGTTAACCTGATCATCACACACACCTATATGAGCTTGTTGGACGTTCCACCCCAAAACCATGGACAATAATATGGAATCGCTTCCCCTTTGTGGCTGTAACAGCCTCCACTCTTCCGGGAAGGCTTTCCAAAAGATTTTTGCGTGTGTCTGTGGGAATTTAACCAAATTCAACAAAATTAATTTGTGATAGGGTGGCATGGTGGCCCAGTGGTAGCGCTGCTGCCTCACAGTAAGGAGACCTGGGTTCACTTCCCAGGTCCTCCCTGCGTGGAGTTTGCATGTTCTCCCCGTGTCTGTGTGGGTTTCCTCTGGGTGCTCTGGTTTCCTCCCACAGTCCAAAGACATGTAGGTTAGGTGCATTGGCGATCCTAAATTGTCCCTAGTGTTGTGCTTGGTGTGTGTGTGTGTGCCCTGCGGTGGGCTGGCGCCCTGTCCAGGATTTGTTTCTGCCTTGCACCCTGTGCTGGCTGGGATTGGCTCCAGCAGACCCCCGTGACCCTGTGTTCGGATATAGCGGGTTGAATAATGGATGGATGGATGGATTCATTTGTGATTTCTGGTACTGATATTGGATGAGAAGACCGGGCTCATAATTGGTGTTCCAATTCATCCCAAAGGTGTTCAATATGGTTGAACTCAAGGCTCTGTGCAGGATACTTGAGTTCTTCCATGTCTTTATGGACCCTTCCTTGTGCAGAGGAGAACAGTCATGCTGGAGCTAAAGAGGACCTTCCCAAAGCTGTTGCCACAAGAGCACAATTGTCTAAAATATCTTTTTATACTGTAGCATTAACCTTAATCTTCACCTGAACCATGAGATCCAGCCCCATTATCCCTCCTCCTCCAAACTTTATAGAAGAAACTATGCAGTAGAGATGGTAGCATTTTCCTGCCATCCACCAAACTCAGATTCATCCATCAGACTGCCATCTAGTGAAGTGTGATTCATCAGTCCAGAAAACGTGTTTCCACTATTCCAGAGTCCAATGGCGGTGTGCTTTACACTACTCACTCCAGCCGGCGCGTGTCATTGCACATAGTGATCTTAGACTTGTGTGCATCTGCTCAGCCATTGAAACCCATGAAGCTCCCAAGGCACAGTTCCTGTTTTGATGTTGCTTTCTGATTAAATTTGTAACTCTGTTGTGAGTGATACCACAGAGTACAGGCAATATTACATGCTGTACGCTTTAACACAAGGCGGCCCCACTCTGAGTTTGTATGGCCTACCACTTCATGGATGAGCTGCTGTTGATCCTAGGAACTTCTATTTCATAATTTTTTTTTCTCCAGTACGTACCACAGTTACTTTTGTGAAAAACAATTTTCTGTCCCTTATTCATCATAGGATGTGTGCGAGTTACATTATTTATTCATCGTTGTTTGATGTACTGTTTACAGGTTTAGCATTTACAATTTCATTGTACTAGTACAGTGACAATAAAGACTTCCTTTCCTTAATAATGGTACTTACATTTGACTGGGGCAAATCTAGCAGAGCAGAAATTTCACGTACTGATTTGCGGCGAAGGTGGCATCATTGGTGACAGTGACATGTTTATAGTCTCTGAGCTCTTCACTATGTCTAAGTCCACTGCCAGTGTTTGTCAATGGAGATTGCATGGCTATGTGCTATATGCACCTGTTAACAATAGATGCAGCTGAAACACCTATTTAAATAATTTGGAGTGGTGCCCACATACTTTTGGTCATATAGCATATTTGTAATTAATGCATAGTGAAATTAGCTCATAAGCAGAAGTGTGCTTAAATACAAATAAACTGAACTGAACTGATAGTTCACCAGTCTTTAGCAGTCTGATACCACTTCAGTGTTTTTGGCATCTGATACAGCATTAACAATTTGCCCTCTTATTCACCGTTAGAGTCAGCACTCTGATATCTCATCAATGATTATCTCCCTAATGCCCTATTTCTTGTTAATCCTCTGATATCCCATCAGTATTTATCCCTCTGATGTCCTGGAGCATTCTGATACCCAATTACTATTTTAGATCAATTTACTTGTTTTAACTGTTCAGTTCATCTTTTGATATTTGAACTGACCCCAAATGGAAGAGGTTGGGGTATATGAACATTAGAACATTATAAAACAAGAATATTAGAGAAATTGTGACAAGAGAAGGCCATTCAAACCCACAAATCTTACCAATTACATCCACCCAATTCCCTCAAAATAACATCAAGTCGAGTTTTGATGGTCCCTAAAGTCCTATTCTACACACTACATGGTAATTTATTCCTGGTGTCTGCAGTTCATGTATGAAGAAAATCTATCAAATGTTTGTGTGGAATTTACTCTTAACAAGTTTCTCACTGTCACCCCCTGTTCTTTAAAGCATTAGCCTTGCTCCACTATATCAATTCCTTTCATAATTTTAGAACTTTAATCATGGTCTCTCTTAATATCTGATTGTTTAAGTTGAAATCTTTCCTCATGGTTCAAACCTCTCAGTCTCAGACTCAGCCTAGTCGTTCTTCTCTGGAGTTTTTCTAGCACAGCTGTTTTTTTTGTAGCCCGGGGGCCAAAACTGCACACCATGCACCAGGTGAAGCCTTACCAGTGTGCTGTACAGCTTGTGGTGTATGGGTGGGAAGAGTGTTTACATTGGGAACCTAGAGGAACAGCGTAAAAGGTTTGGGGGGTTATGGGAATTAAGGAAACAGGGTGATGGCAGCAGGTGATATATATATAAATTGGAAGAGGTAAAGTGTGAAAGAATAATTTTAGGGTAACAATGCATTTATCTAAAAGAAATAGCATGAAGGGTTAATAAATGTCGGAAATCAGATAAAGGTCAAGTGAACAACAAAATGTACTGAAAGATGACTAAGAAGTCAGCAGATGTCCTATAAACAACCAGAATGGACAGCTGTTATATGCACAGAACTTTCAAGGGTATAAAGAAGAACCAGAATATAATATAATAGACTTTTATTTTATATAAATCATTTGGGTATATACCAACAAACCAACCAGCGTAAAATGTATGCATTGATTGACACTGTATGTAAATTCAGTAGTTTATAAAATGAACCTCTATTCTTTGTTTCTATGACCATTCTGACCATGCTGTAATGGACTGCTTTTGAAGAATATTCCCTCCAAGGCATTTTGCCGAGGAGTATTTAAAAAATACAACGTACAGCTTTTCTTTTGTCTGATAACTGATTTGTCCTGTTAAATTTCTACCACAAGAGATGCTACACATTAGGCAGAGTGGTAAAGAACTGGGAGCATGTGGTTGTAGGGATAGAGTAAATGGGTGTATGAGGACATTGGGTAAAAGCTGTGGGAGACATGTAGATGGAGGTAAAAGTTTATGGGGCCGATCAAATGTTGAGGTTAGTATAATACCTGTCAGGTATTGTTTTGGTTTCACCCAAGAATGGGATACTTAATGGTGGAAATGTATCCTATGCTGTATCACAAAGGATTTCTTTGCATGTCTCTGGCAGGCATAGTGGCACAGTGCTTAGCTCTCCTGCCTCCCAGCTGCAGATGACTGGCTGTATGGTGTTTGTATAGTCTCACTTGGCTCTCCGGTTCACCTCTTACATTCTAAAGATATGTTAGGTTAACATGCAACTCTACATATATCGGTCTAGGCTGACTGAATGTGAGATTGTGCTTGAATATTCCCCACTTTGGACTGGCTCCACATCTGGATTGGTCCCCATCTTACACCAAGTGTTGCCAAAGCACGTTGAATCTTGTGAACACATAAAAGCTGCAAGAGACTAAGGAAAATAATATACATGTTTCCCTAATCTGTATGAGGAGGAGGATGGAAGATGTTTGTTCATTTAATTTTATACTGAAAAAAATTACCTGAAAGGTGTAATTGAGAGGCTGAAAGAGGCACTCCATATCCTCCAGTTGAACAAACCGGGATGTGTCCACTGAGTCTCCATACTCAAAGGAGGAAGGTGAAATCATCCTGAGGACAATAAAAGATGTGAACGGTCAGTTTGATACAACAAGTGTGACCAGAGCAAAGGGGTGGCCTGCCATTCTGTTGATCATATTACCACTGGAAAGCAGCTACAGGAAACACCACAAACTGGTGCTACTTCCAGACCACCAGTTTAATTGATACAGCCCTGCCACAATAGTAAAAGCCTCTGTAACAACACAAAACATCAACTTAAGGTCACAACTCTACAACCACAGAAGGTAAACAATTTTAGATTACACCTTCATCTAATGTTTTTCTGAAAGAAATGCTGAATTTCTGCTGCAGGTCTTAAAGAATATTGTGCGTGGGTGACAAGAAGTGTTGAAGGTCAAAACTGCCATCAAGACAGCAAAATATATGAGAAAAAATCAAGAGGGATTTCCAAGACAGAAAGAAGACATCACTGCCAGTTAGAATGTGCTCTGCATTGTAATGTGGAAATGCGATGGTGAGGTCTGTGTGAGCTGTGTTTCCAGAATGTCGTTATTTTGAGACTACCAGAAACAGAGTAGCAATGGAAGACTTCTGGAAAGTTAATATAACACCTTGAGACTTATTGCAGCAGAAGTTAAAAAGATGAGATTGGCTTAGAGGCCTGGCTTTTAAAGACTGCTTGGGTATTAGGGTATGAACATCACTTCTCACAATAGAGTTCTCTTACGTTGCTGGCCCTACTGTTCAAAATGATTTTCTCTAACATTCCATGCTAGAATAAATCCTGGAATGGAACTGCCAGATGTAACTTGTTGTTACAGCTGAGGCAGGATGGTGTGGTGGCTAAAGGCACAGAACTTTAAACTGCAAAAGTGCCAGTTCATTTTCCATCTCAGTGTCACTCTGTGACCTTGAGCAAGTCACTTAACCTGCTTGTGATACAACAGTAAAAAAAAAAATCTTAAATGTTGTAGAATGTATTGATCTTGTGAGTAGCCTTAGATAAAAGTGTCAGCCAAATCTTCTTCTTCTTCTTTAGGTTGCTCCCGTTAGGGGTTGCCACAGTGGATCATCTTGTTCCATATCTTCCTGTCCTCTGCATCTTGTTCTGTTACATCCATCACCTGCATGTCCTCTCTCATCACATCCATAAACCTTCTCTTAGGCCTTCTTCTTTTCCTCTTGCCTGGAAGCTCTACCTTTAACATTCTTCTCCCAATATACCCAGCATCTTTCCTCTGCACATGACCAAACCAACGCAATCTCGCCTCTCTGACTTTGTCTCCCAACCTGAGCTGACCCTCTAATGTCGTCATTTCTAATCCTATCCATCCTTGTCACACTCAATGCAAATCTTAGCATCTTTAACTCTGTCACCTGCAGCACTCTCTCCTGCTTTCTGGTCAGTGCCACCATCTCCAACCCATATAACATAGCTGGTCTCACTACCGTCCTGTAGACCTTCCCTTTGACTCTTGCTGATACCCGTCTGTCACAAATCACTCCTGACACTCTTCTCCACCCATTCCACCCTGCCTGCACTCTCTTTTCCACCTCTCTTTCACAATCCCCATTACTCTGTACTGTTGATTTATTTAAACTCATCCACCTTCGCCAACTCGACTGCCAGCATCCTCATTATTCCACTGACCTCCCTCTCATTTACACACATGTATTCTGTCTTGTTCCTACTGACCTTCATTCCTCTCCTCTACAGAGCATATCTCCACCTCTCCAGGGTCTCCTCAACCTGCTCCCTACTCTCACTACAGATTACAATGTCATCAGCAAATATCATAATCCACGGGGACACCTGTCTAATCTCATCTGTCAACCTGTCCATCACCATTGCAAATAAGAAAGGGCTCAGAGTCGATCCTTGAAGTAATCCCACTTCCACCATGAATGCATCTGTCACTCCTACCGCAGACCTCACCACTGTCACACTTCCCTCGTACATATCCTGTACAACTCTGACATACTTCTCTGCCACTACCGACTTCCTCATACAATACCACAACTCCTCTCAAGGCACCATGTCATATGCTTGTCAGCCAAATATACCTTACTAATTAAATTTATAGCCCAAACAATCCAAAATAACTGGTGAGAGCAGCTACAGAAGACACAGATTTCAGTTAAGCCCTGCTTAGACTTTGATGCCCTACCACTTTTTGTTGTGTCACAACCACATGGCTGTAAGTGAGCTTTGGACAGGAACTGATCCCTTTAGCATCTGTATAGGAGTTAAATTGGGGTGAAAAAACAGTGCTGTTTACAGTTTGTTAAATAAGACTCATAACATTTAAATTGTGTGATGTATTAATATAGGCATAGAGGATTATTTAGATAACATGCAGTGTTTATATGGTAGAATATACTGTATAGGCATAACCACTGGACTCAAGCAATGCAGGAAAAGTGCAGCTACTGCACTGCATTGTTCCTGTTCCAAAGAAGGTAGGCCTTTCACAAATGACTACAGACCAGTGGCTCGTATGTCTCACATCATGAGGACCTTTGAGAGACTGATCTTATGGTAGACCACCTGGATCCACTGCAGTCTGCCAATTGGACAAATATTGGAGTGGAGGATTCAATTATCTATCTGCTCCACAGAAGGTAACACAAATATTAACTGTTAGTTAGAAGAGTTGTCTGAGTCTGAGGGGAATGACAGGGAGACAGGAGACAAAAAGGGACAATGCTAGGTGTACCTGTTATGTTGACTAGTGTGGAAGCCATCACATCGAGGCATGAGCCTTCATAGGAGCAGCAGAATTTATTTTGTTTTCTGTCTGTTTCTTTGAATTTATTTTCCCTTTGTGTATTTTAATAATATGTATATAAAATATAATGTATATAATCTGTAGATTCTGCCAGTATTATTCTAGGTATGGAGAGAATATTTTCAGATTTACTGCATATACAAATGATACACTTAATCATATAGACATCACGTCAAACACAGCTTGTAGCTGAACCCAATCTGTCCACTCATCATTCTCCTTCTGCTCCATGCTGGCTGCAGTGAGCTGTTTTAAATCTTCTATTCTCCCTTTTTTATACATACAACCAGAAGAAAATGTTTTGATGAGAGCAGGCCATTCATCCCAGCATGGCTCATCAATTTCTATTCAACAAGTGATTCTAGAAATAATATAGAGTAAAGACTTAAAGGTCCCCAGGCCGCCCCTTTAAAACACCCTGGTAGGGAGCTGTTTCCATATGGTAACAATTCACTGAACAAAAAAGCTTTCTTACATTTTTATGAAATCTTCCTTTACCAGCTACTGATTGTAATGCATTGTTCTCAACAAAGCTGATTTTAATAAAACGGTAATGACTGAGGTGGACCACTTTTTTCATAATTTGAAATACATCTATCTGTAACAGTCATTAGTTAGGAAAACCATTGTAGGCAGAACTTAACAGTGATGATGCTATGATAACATTGCCTCCACATTCATTATATAACTCTCATAATTCAGTATCACATTGTTTAATATTTCTGACAAAACTGCCCAAAATAACTGTACTACATAAATAAGTCATACTTTCACAATCCAAATTCTTACACAAGTACTAAATAAAAGTGTCACATTAGTCAAGTATGAAATAAAAAAACAACAAAATGGGCGATATTAAAAAATTAAGTATGACACTCAGCTGTAAAAATATTTACTTACTTAATGAAGGAAATAAATGAATCAATCATTATTTTATAGAGATCCCAATGTGCTTTACATAAGCAGTACTCTAAGTATATTGGAGGAGTGTTTTGTTTATTTTTTGGCATCAATGAGGGATGGAACTGTGAAGAGCAACACTGTCACGCTGTCTACTGTATCATAGCAATTCCATTCCAAATACTCAAAATAAGTCACTAGCAAACTACATTTAGGAAGAAAGAGCAAAAACATTTTAGTCAGGTGTGTAGGCTTGAGAAATTCTGGTAATGGCCCAGAAATAAACACTGAAGTATACCCAAGACCAGTAGCTGCAGCCAGCGTGTCTAACAGTTAGACCTTCAGCTGCTTCTGAGAGAGAAGACAGAAGGACACGGCTAAAATTAAAGTTCTCCCTAACGTTCACTGGCACTGAGCATTTTCAAAGAGAGCTGGATGTTCTCACAACTGCAGAGCTCAATTTGGACAGCTATTTTACGAGACACTTTGCCACTAACACTTTCTACTTGAGTATTTCAAACTTGTAGTTTCTACTAGCTCTAGCACTGGCCTCCACTTTTAACAATCTGATTAACAAATCTCTAGGGCCATAGAAGATGACTGCTATCAGGAAGCACTTTATACAAATCAGTCCTTAAGAGTGAGTACTTATTCTAGGGCAATGAATGTTTTTATAGTGCCTTTACTACTATTTTCCAAAATGATTGCTTTACAAAATCACTTATATTTTGTAGTAACCTTAACGAGCACAACCATAAATTATGTTATCCTATAGATAGATAGATAGATAGATAGATAGATAGATAGATAGATAGATAGATAGATAGATAGATAGATAGATAGATAGATAGATAGATAGATAGATAGATAGATAGATAGATAGATACTTTATTTGTCCACAAGGGGAAATTAATACTTTACAGAAATATTATTACAATTAACACAAACAGGAACTTCTGTTTTGGCTTCTGATACGAGATCAATCAATTGTAAAACTATCTATCTTTCCATTTTTTTAACTCACTTATATAGGGCAGGGTCACAGGGCAGTTGGGGTCTATCTCAGCGATCATTGTTTACAAGGCAGGAACAATGCCTGGACAGGGTGTAGAAATCTTAAATAGTACTGCACTTCTATATTGAGCAATAGAGCAAGCTAGTTCAGGAAATTCTAAAGCCTCTATAATAAAATCAATCCTGCATCATCCAATTTATGGCCACTATAATTCACTTTTATTTTTATGTTGTGATTTTTATCGTGAGCTGTATTAGGACATTCACTATTTTTGTAGCACAAGGTGAGTTGGTGATGCTAAATTAGCCTCTGTGAGTGTGTGTGTGTGTGTTTGTTCACCATGTTCAGAGCTCTTTCCTGCCTTGTGCCTGATACTTCCTGAGATTGACTCCTGCTGTCCCACAACCCTTCTTCCTGTTCCGCTCCAACTCTTGGTGGTCACTGGAAAACGAGAATGATGCCCATCTGTATTTGACCATAGATGGTTGAAAAATCATATGGTTCATTTAGCTGTGTTCCCCCAGCATTTAATGTTAATCTGGCCTTTTGTAAGGAAAACCCCACAAAAGACTTTAAACCTCTTTCTTTTTTTTGTTTTTTTCATTATTGATTTTATTTGAAGAAAATAATATTCCATACGATCAAGTCTAACTTATCAAACCAGAATTCAACCTCCAACCAAAATAAACCACTTTCTATGAGAACCCAAGGTTGTCCAACCTCAGCTCCTTTCTGAGTAGAAGATGTGTGAGGAGAGACAGCAGTTAACCAGTCTGATTTAGAGGCCTGTTCAAGAGAACTGGAGCTAATGGATTATGGTTTTGATGCTGGTCTTCTTTGCCTCAGTGAGGGTGCTGCAGCTGGTACAATGATCCTTCAACATATATGAAGAATGTTCCAGAGGCAGTACTGATGACATTTCTCAGGAGTTTGTAGATGACAATGGTATCTAATGAACAAATGATAAAAATGTATATATACAGACCATTACCTTGGTCTCCTTTTGGGGTTCACTGTTTTTGAAGACATGCTGCCATAATTTACATGACACAAGCTTCCTCCATGATGGTTGCATTTAAGGGGAAGTTGACAGCTGAGGTTTGGAAGATGGATAGATGGATCGATTGATTCCTTTCATTGTGTTTCATTCATTTCATGCCAGTCTGTTCTACAATGGCCACAAATTACAATTCTTCTACTGGCTACTTCCAGCATGATAATACACCAGGTCACAAAGCAAAAGTCATCTCAAACTGGTTGAGTACAGTGTGACATTTCCAGTCACCAAATCTGAATCAAACTTAACACCTTTGTTATGTGGTAGAACGGGAGATTTGCAGCATGAATGTGCACGTGACAAATCCACGGAAATATCTTATGCAGTCAGGTTGACATGGACCAGAATCTCAAAGGAATGTTTCTAACATCTCGTGGAATTTGTGGCACCAAGAACTGAGACTGTTTTGAGAGCAAAAGGAGACCCTACCCAGTATTAGTTCAGGGTGCCTAGTGAGTGGATATGGGGCCAGTTTAGGGTTGACTTTCAATCTTTGTGATGAAGGAGAAAAGACACAGAGAAGAAGCCACAACAACATGGAGAGAAAGTGTACAGTCTACTCAGAATGTTAAATCAATGGAGCTGTGTGGCAGAAGTAGTACTTACTGTGTCACCATGCCGACATTATTCACCAAATAATTCAAAAATTTATATTGTGACAATAATGGTCAGCCAAATGATAGACATAATAATTAGTCTATATTTTAAATATAGCGCATTTTAAAATGAGCTAGGTCACAGTGTGCTTTACAAAGCAAATAATAATTTATCTTATCACACAGGGCCGACCATAATCCAGTCAATATGTGTCCTATTTTTGCCTGCTTGCCTTTGTTATTCATACAAACCTTTGTATAAATTCCAACAAAATGTTCCCACTATGCCATAAAAAAGAGCTACTTGAGTTCATTTCAGTAAACTGGTGAACAGAAATAAAATGCTTTAATAACACAGCATTTTTTTTTCTTTTTTTCATTTTAGGGTAGGAAACCCGCCACCAGATGGGTCTGGCATCAATTTGCTGTGGCGGTCCTTGCAAATAGCTTGCTGTTTTAGATGGGAGTTACTGATTGCCAAGGGTGAAATGGTTAGGAGACAATACTTCCTTTCAGGGAAATATCTGTGCCTTACCCCAGCAGCACTGCTTTACACAAACACAGCATCGGGTTAATCCCCCAAAGTTCACATGTGATTTACGCCACTTGTGTGGATGTGTGGAATGTATTCCAAAAGGCCTGAAAAATTAGTTTTTACAGAAAATAGTAGCCCACCCAAAAACATTAAAAAAAAGAAATCTCAATATAGGTTTCCTGCTTGCAGAAAAGAGGAAAAACTTTCACACTGAGTAATTTGGCCCATTGTCTGTTATTAAGTTTCAGGCCTATTACACCAACTGCAGTCAGACTTTAAGTGATATAGCTCCTATCAAAAGCACTCTTAACTGTTATAATGAAAGAAGAAGAAGAAAATCAACCTTATTAACTACAGTGCCCTTTACAGTGAACACAAATTAATAAAAAGATCATTCAATCAAAATATATTATACTACGGAAAATCCAGTTTAGTAAAATGGGCACAATGGTACAATGCTAGAACAGGAATAGAGTTAAAGTAAAAAATAGGAAAAGGGAAACTGTATGTTAATGTGATATTAGGAGGAGGAAGAGGTTAGGAGCATGCACTGATATAGCGCATTGCCGCACCCACCACATGACACACCATTAGGATTGCAGAAATACCATTTCTACTAAAGACTCATCTTGCTGAAGGCAGTCACATAATATGTACGTCTGGAGACAGCCATGAGTGAATTGTGCTTAAAATTGGGTGTGGACAATTAGACAGCTCATTGACTGTCACATTTCTTAACCAATCCAATGTCTCATGAAGGTAAGGGGCGGTGATTTTGAACTGTAAAGAGCAATGGGCCTCTTGTTAACTTTAACCGGCAGAGAGTAAGTTTCTGATAACGATGAATCGTCTACAGTCAAAGTCTCCTAAAAAAACTCTTCTAGACATATAAATGTGTGTCGCGTGTGAGAGAACAAATTGCACATTTCAAAAAAAAAAAGCATAACCTGTTGCAAGGGAAAACCATTCTCTAGAATCAGATTATACATTGGCATTTGAAAACATCAATGGAAGAGTGGTAAAAGTGAATTATATGTTTTCACAGGTGCTGTGTGTGTGCTGTCTGTAGCTCAGCGTTATGACAATAGTGTAGGAGTTGATGTAAGCTTACAGCTATTTTCACGTAAATTTGAACAGCAAAATATGCATTTGAGGTAAATGGTGTGTCACACTCCGTGAAAAAGACTGCCATTAAGAGAGCTGATAACGAAGAGCTACAGTAGATGCATATTTGAGTACTTAAAACACCCAAATCGACAAATCTGCCTAACGACATCAGCAAAGCACGGATAACACTGCAGAGCACCCGCCTTCTGACTGCACATTTAAACGAGTAACTAAAGTAAGTTAACATTACTGGCATTCTGAAAATGCAAACTTGCAATGCCAGAATATAGCTGTGGCATTCTAACACATTGTGTATCCATAGACCACAATGCTTATCTAAATTTTATTTGCTGTTGTTACGTTGTAGTGATGCAATGGTTAAAAATGACAGAAAGATATCATAGCAGACAGAAATACTTCTCAAACGTGGAGCCAAGTAGCTGTAGTACTCTGTGTGTGGGGGCATCTTTCTCCTCTGTCACAGCACTCATTATGGTACAAATTTGTAAGCTTTATTTACCTTGTACTGCTAAGCTCCTGAATTAATAACAGCAATTTTAGCTTTTTTATTTTCACTCAACGTCAAGTCTTTTGTTTAGTACTTGTTTATTCCTATTTGACACCCCTGATGCTGTTTAAAACACAAGGACTGGAGAAATGGAATATGGGTGTTTTAGGTAGAAGTCCTGTGGCTATAGTCTTTGCAGCACAGGATTTCAATACTATTCACTACACACTTTTGAACGGGTTGTCCCCAGACATGTATTCTTGTTTGAGAATCACGTCTGCCCTGCAAGACTAATTAAAGTCAGAATCATTTGATAGAGCAGAAATAGCCCCCATGTTATTGGAAGTGTGAAAAATTTCTTCATGGTATATGTCATTCTTAACATTATTAATTAGTCTGTTTTATGGACTGAGGTTGAATAAAACTAAACCTGTAGTCTTTAGTATCTAAATATTTCTTTGTATACAATATTTTTGGTAAACTGTTTTCTTTCTCCATTAGCTGGATGTAATGCACCAGCGCAATGGTAAATCACACCATTAATTCAAAAACAATATGGGCCAAAACCTGGTGAAGACACAATCCTGGCATCCATAGATGCAAATGCTAAGGAACTACTGATTGATCTTGTTTCCTACAAGATTTTTTGAATATATATGGAGTCTGGTCATTAACAGTCAGCTGAAATTGTCTTTTTTCTGCTTCTTCTCACTCAGCATTCTAGCTTGTCTTTCTTTTTCCCACTTCATCATATTCTAATTACTCCTCATCCAAAGAAGAATTCAGTTTAGGTTTTATTCATTCCCAAAGGGATTAATTTAAGGTAACTTCTTTTTAAAAGATATTGTTGTGGATGCCAGGTGATCACTGCAGTGTTACGCCTGGGCACTGACGGACACCGGAAGGCTTGCTATGCAATGCCCAAAAGACGGACTATTTTACATCTGGGCACGGATGGACTCCAGATGTTTTGTCATTTTATATATAGAGAGAAAAAAAGAGAAGATTGCAGAGTGGTTACAAATAAATCCAATAAAACAATATAAGTTCCGTCATTACGTTTAGTTTATTGTGTAAATTGTTTTATATACCTTTAGCACCAGTGAGTAAAGTCTCTATGGGAACCACACACACTCTGCCTAAAAAAACAGATAGCCTGCAATATCACTAAACATTACTTGATCTTGTGCCGTAAAGTCACACAGTCCTATTAAGAACAGTGAGCCACCTGAACTGCCATGTATAGAGCAAGGAATCCATTCTGACACTCATCACTGGCACTACAGGCAGGCAGAGAGGTAGACAGTGTAATGGAATGGCTCTCTATTTAAATTTTATTATACTTAGGACATAACAATACTAGCTGAAACTGACTCTTGACTAAAACAGCCCCTCAGAACAAACATTGCTTATTGCTATTATTAATGACAAGACATGGCACTGTGTCGTCATTAACAAAATCAAGTGGGACTGCATTTTTAGCAGTATGTCATAATGAAGCAATAAATGATCCTGACAGATACTAAAATAAGGAATTTCTTTTGCAGCATGTTTTGATTGCAAAGATCATAGAATGTGACAAAATATCAAATAATACTGGTAAACACTCAGACTCCTAGGATTTGACATATCTTTAGAAAAAAATTGGTTACTAATATATTCTCTACAATGAGAAGCTCATTGAATCCAACAAAACTTCCTATAATATGCTGGATGGACACACAAATATACAGACACATGTCCAGTTTTGTTGGATTCTTTTAGTGAGTCAGTAGTTCGAATCAAGGTGGGCAGTTCCACCAAATGGCATATAGCAACTGGGCAGATACACATGCATACACATAGACAGTTGTCCTTTTATTAAGGTGGATATTTATAGATGTTTTTTAATGTCCCTGGTGTTACACCCGAGTGTTACTCGTGGTGTGAACACAGTACTAAAACTGCTAATCCTGAGTGTCACTTGGGCAATGATATAGACATGTCTCACGTTAAGACCTAAGGATTACTCGGGATGTGAAAGTGCCAACAGCATTAGTGCCGAGTGTTACTCAGGCAATGATATAGGCGTGTCTTACATAAGCATCAGGCCTGAGCATTACCCTGGTAGCGATGTAGATGCATCTTCTTCTAACCTTATAATTCTGTCTCTTAAGAAACATTTTTCAGCAGTCCAGGTGTTGCACGCTCTTGACAGTGATATGAGCAGTGATGTTAAGGAGCCTCTCATCAGCAGTGATGACGAGGTTAATCTGTCTTCAGACAGCGAAATTGAAATGGATAGTGAAACCAAAAGTGATTCTAATGATGAAAGTGACACTTGCGTTTGGGTTTCTGTTAACCCTGCTTCAAATAAACCAACACCACCTTGTTTTGATTATGCGAAAATGATCTTTGACAGCTAAGATCCACTTACTTACCTGAAGTTACAGTATTTCTTGATGATGATGTAATCGAAAGAATTGTTGTTGAGATGAATCGTTATGCACTACTGTATCGGGCAAATGACTGTACAGTACACCTAAGCAGTTTTCCCGTTCAAGGATATACTATAGAAAAGATATATTTTGACAGTATATATGTATTAGCATAATTATTATTCAATATTATTATTATTAATCTTCATTATTATTATTTGTAGCATTATTATACTTTTAACACTTCTGACTTTGTACTTTTAGTGTTTTGCATATTTTACAGTATAAAGATGAGATTTAATAAAAATGTAATTTTTTAAGCCAAAAAATTAAATGCTTTTCATGTTTTTTTGAGAAAAAATGTAAATCTAAGGATATTAATTTATGATCCTGGCATGGACTAGAATTCTGTCCAGGTTTAACATCTGCTATATGATTGCTAGTTCTTGGACAGGCTCTGACTCTTCAGCATCCTAAACTTGAAAAACAAAGATTGGACAACCAATGCTTGTGTGTCTTTTGGAGTATTCAACAACCTACAACGTTACTGAGTCAGAAGAAAAATATATGGCAACTACTGGAAGCAATCTCGCTTACTTAAAATGGTTTGCCTTATTTATTGTCTATTTTTGATTATCAACCATGTCATTCTGAGTCTTCTCCTCAATCGACACAAGCCTGTAATGAAAGCTGGGGTTCAGATTACTGCTAATCTCCTACTAAGACTTAGTCTATTTGCCAGCCCGTATTTCAGTTGTCTGGTGGAATGAAGCTCAAGTTATTAAGCTTTACAAAAATGTCTGAGTGTTATTCCCATAGTCGGAGAATTTCTTCCAGTTTCTTTTCCTGTCCAAAATCTTTATGGCACTGTAAAAAATGCACAGCAACGGTAGTTAAAGTTGTACTTTAAAGTAAGATACTATTGACTTTAACCTGAACAGAGGTCTAACTGTAATACAACCAGATGCAGTAAATCATCCTTCGTCAAACAGGGTGACATAGTCGCATGACAGAAATACAGGTGACTTAAGTTCTCATCAGCACATTCTGTTCCTATTTCAGCTAAGGCCAAAAACACGTAAGTCTGGTGGGAGTAAAATGCAGGCGAATGAAAAAAAGCTTCCTTTCTATTTTTAGAGCACCAAACAAAAATGAAACAAACCTCAAGGCACAAGACTGCACATTAACTCATTATTTTGTTTTGGATGCTTAATAAGTTCACAGCTAATAGGATATTTTCTGCATGTTTCATAGTAAACGTCAGAGAATTGGAGTCCCATTTTTACAGACAAAAAAGGAGTTAAGCAGCACAGAATTTATGAAAAAAAATTGTTACACAAGGAAACAGAGGTTGAGGTGGTATTAAAAACAGATTGCAGATTCCACAATAAGGCAATGTACCGTATACTAAGGCTAGAGTGCAAAATAGGTGCTTCAGTAACATTTTTGTCATTTGTACCACGAGATAAGCATGAACATCATCAGACTAGATGCTCAGACAACACAATGTGACACATGATCGCCATACAGGCATGCCTGTGGAACAATGGCGTCCATCAGAAGATTCTGGTTTGCTCAAACAAAAAACATAACTCCCTACATTACCATCACATCTTCTATAGTCAACACTTTCCATCATCTCTAGAAATGTACTACATATCTCCTGGTAATGCCTCAGACAATAAACAAATGACTTGGATGAATGGGTCTCCAGTAGCCATAAGAATATCTGTTACTGCATCTTCACTTGTGACAAGCTTAAGCAGATTGGACTGCCATGAACTGTTATCTTTAAGGATCCAGTTCTACTAGTGTTGTGCAAAGAGACAGCACATACACAATGTAATCTGGGAAACATTCTCAAAATGCAAGCTTCAAAAAGATCAGAAAACAGGTTAAGGCTATGATAACTGGTTACCTCTTCTGCTAGTTAGAGGCACCCCAAGTGTTCAGTGATGTTTCAAGGAGATCCTGTCACCATTTATAACATGAATGCCAAAAATGTCATCAGCATTCTTTCTGTGATACAACATGTGTGGGACATTTTAAAATGCTACCTACAGCCTACACTGCACCCCCTTTAGATGCTTGGATGGATGTGCCACTAGGCTTCAATCAATACCTATATGCTGAACCTATCATTCCCACCAGAGGACAAAACAGTCTCAGCTAGAATCTCGGCTTGTCTTATTGACTTACTTGTCTTAACTTGGGTGGAGGAATACCATTTTCAGCTCAACATGGCAAAGATGGAGCCACATCTCTATAGAGACTTGCTCATTATCACTAGCACCTACCAAGTCAGTACACAAATTATGATCAAAGGCTACTTATCATTCATTGACCTCATTGCAGTCAATATTCAATATTCAAAATTCAAGCAGAATCACTCAATATCTGCAAAATCAAGGTGTAATTGAATGAGTCTACAGCACAACTTCTGGTCCAGGCATTGGTCTTATCCCATCTGGATTACAGGAACTCTTTACTTTCAGGTGTACATGCATGTGCCACTAAGCCACTGCAGATGATTCAGAATACGGTGGCACATCTTGAGTTCAACCGGCCAAGACCAGGCACATTTCACTGTTCTTTTCAGTTAACTTCCCTGGATCCTTGTAGCAGCACACTGTAAGTTCAAACTCTGGCTTGTTGTCTACAGTGTAGTCAGTGGGTCAGAACTCAAAGGTCCAAAGCTCCTTCTCATCCACTCAGGTCTGCTAATGAACAACAGTTGATGATACCACATCTACATGGCATCAAGTCTCAATCCGGACTCTTTCCATATGTAGTTTCTAGCTCATGGAATGAACTGCCCACCTCCATTCAAACTATTGACTCGCTCAGTGTGTTAAAGCAGTGTTTGAAGACTTCATTGTTCTGTGAATATTTGTCTAATGGATAATGGGTTGGAGAGGTTTTTGTAACAAAGAAAAGAGTAACTAGTTTTGTGTTCTGTGTTGTTCAAAGCTCTTCATTTGTGGTGATCAATTTTCATAATCTTTTTCTGTAACACTTGTTTTAAAGGCTGCTGTTTACTTGATTATGTAAGTCACCTTAGATAAACATAAATAAAAGTATATGAGGCCACATGATGACACATAGCTGCTGGAATCAGCAAACATGAAGATTTTACCTAATGACTTCTATATGTAACCCCATTATAAAAAGTTCATTTGTTTTGGTTTTGGGATTATTTCTTATGTGTCACCTATTACTAAGGGTGTTTTGAATATAAATAGGATTGTTGCTTTTGGCTGTAGCCATTTTTGGTTACAAGATTTACAAAAAGAATAAGATTGATGTGCCTTTAGGAGGGTGCATTCAATATGTTTCTAAATCTTCACGAGAAGGCCGAATGTCAGAAAAAAATGGAGGAAAAATGGAGGCTCCTCTCTTGTCCCTTAGTAATCCAATTTTCTTATAAAATGCTTATTAAATGCAGTCTAGAAAAAAGGATCACTTAAGCCACTAGCATGAGACGCCTTCCCTTTAATGTGCTGGAGATTGCCATCATGACATCATGGGTTTACAAGATGAGTTTAAGAATGGAAGTACCTCTCTGTGCATGTTGCTGGTGGATTAGGGTACAATATGTGAAAATGATCAGCTGGTCCATACTTAGCATGACGTAATAACTAATAAAAAAAAAACAGCTAAAACATAAATATTGTGGAAACTTTGTCATATTGTTGAAGGTTGTCTGACTGCAGCGCATAGCTACTCTAAGAATTTTCCATTCATCTCTTACCAAATTGGGCTTCATTACCAGTTCTTGGCTTAGGAATGCTGTGACTCTTTTTCTGGGGACACTTTCAGAGCGTGGAGAATCTTGATTGATTTCTGAGACCACCAAGAACGACGCCCTCAGGCCATTCATAGTTGGTTTAATTCATAACTGCTGAACTGTATCAAAAAGACCAGGGTCATTTAACTTTTACATGGCCGTCTGCCTTTTACCACAAAGTGCAGTTCCAGCATTTCCCTTCTTAAAGTTACAAGTTTTATTAACTGGCATAAAAAAATAGTCACCCATGGCACTGCACTTATCCTGGTGCTTTGGAATAGTTCTGTCCTGGGATCCTGGTTATATACTGGGAAGTCAGACTCCCTTGTACTGGTTTCTTGTTGGCTTTCTTTCTTACTGGTGAGGGACTCTCTTGTCAAGCCTGTCTTCTGCTTTGTACCCATTAAACCTTTGCCAGCCTTCCGGCCTATCATGAGCCTCTTACATTGAAAAGCACAGGGAAATACCTGTCGTGGTCTGGGTCACTCCACAGCCAGCAGTTGAACCCAGACTTGATACTGGTAGTATCTAGACTAGATTCTCAGTACCACTGGGCTTAATCCAACTGTCTGCAGAATAAATAAAAGTTTTAAATGCTCAATCTCATCGTATATATATATATATATATATATATATATATATATATATATATATATATGAAGCTGTATGGACCAAGTAAGGGTAATTCATGCCAGGCCAGGGGGTGGCGGGGTGCACTAAACCTTCTTTTGTTCTCTCTACAGACCAAACACGGGATAACCTGTCTGACTCATCCCTAAAGACGTCATGTCCGGTTCCGGCACCTAGAAGAATGTCACTTCGGTTATGACATCAGAAGGAGGTCAGTTCCAGTTCCCATACATCACTTCTGGCTTTGGCATTTAAAGCCACCATCTTAACAGCTATTCATCAGTTTTTGTTTGGACTCCATCAAAGACACTACTGTCTCACTCTCAAAACCCATTACAGCCAGGGATAATATACAGGTTGCTGCCCTAAACCTTTTTAAGTGTGTTGAGTCTGATCATTTCACAATATATATATATATCAGTATCATTTTGGGGGTACGATTAGCTTCGCAGTCCACTATATATATATATCTATATATATATATAGATATATATATATATCTATATATATATATATATATCTATATATATATATATATATATATATATATATATATTTATATATATATATATGGTTGAAATAGTTTACTGTCAAATAAATGCAAAGAGTACGCGACACGTGTTTCACCCTCATTCTGGGCTCATCAGGCGTACAAACTCCACTGCACTCCCTCTCGGGAATTGAACCTCGGACGTCAGCGCCAGAGGCAATGCCCCTAACGTTGCGCCACGGCGTGTGGTTTGTACAATCAGATTGTGACACAGACTTCGAATGCCATGAATATATATTATTTGACAGTAAACTATTTCAACCATTCTATGATCTGCTCCTCACAAACTGAGGGCACCATGGCGGTTGTTAGCAGATTGCTGGCCAACCACAAGCGTTACCTGGTAGGTAACCACCCATACAATCAGATTGTGAAACTGACTACGAATGCCGTGAATATATATATATATATATATATATATATATATATATATATATATATATATATATATATATATATATATATGATTATGGTAAAGAGACAAGTTTGACTTGAAAAATCCTGAGCTTATACTTTAACCATAAGGCAGCATGTATTCCTTTTACAACTTATGTTCTCTTCAACTGGCAGATGAGCTGATGTTTTTCTTTATTTCTGACTCTTAAGTCTCACATTACGCCATTTTTGAGCAGAGCGATGGAGGCATACTTTAGGGATTAGAATATTCCACAATCAGATCAAACAGGCTTTGTCAGTTTTCTTTTTTCCATAATCTATACAATTCAAACACAGCACCATATTAGTCGTTTACTAGGAATTGGAAGGCCATCTGTAGAGCAGCAAGGGGTGCCGCACTTTCAGTGGGATATTGGAAGTCAGCAAACATGGGGAAAAGTCCATTGATGTAGACATGACATGTCCTCAATAGACAGATGGAAGGAAGCAAAGAGAACACCATGTCTTTAACAACAAGTGGGAAGAATTAGGGGTGTCAGTAGGAGGTACAGGAAGTTGGCATGTCATACTCTATACTTCATTGAAAAAGAATAATTCCGCAAAAAAGCAAATGGCAAACTTGAAGAGTTGACATTGAAGAGTTAGATTTTCGTAATTAAAAAAACATTAAGCAATTAGAAGGAAAGTGCAAGTACCAAGGGCCATATGTGCAACTTTGTGCATGGATGAAAACAAAATACATTGGACGATCTTGGGTTGAATAAACCATCTCTTTAAGAAAGTGCTGGCCCTCTGCCCATTGTATAAACCCCATAGCAATTTACAACATCAGCTTGATGTAAAATGAAAAAAATAAGTACGCTTCTCATTCAGTGGCTACACATTGAAGCTGCCTGGGATTTTAATTATTTTCCAATTGCTGAGAATGAATTTTGGCTTGGAAAGTACAACTCTGGTTGGTCAACACACAGTTTATATTTGAAAGAGCTAAGTGAGCCTGAGAAACACTCAGAAGTGGGGTTTCATGAAAACTCTATAAAAAATAAACGTATATAAAAAACATCCAGTGCATCTATATAAAACATAATGTCAGGGAGACAGTTGCTACAAAAAATATCACAGAAAAACAAATTCCTATGTTTTACTTAATGCTAACCCTTTCATTTCATACTGAAAATTAAACAAACTCTTTTTTTTATTTATACTTTTTACTTCCTGGCTTACTGCAGAGTTTACTGAAGTCCACGTTCCCAGAGGGTGGCTGCCACCCAGCTAGCATTTAGCATGTGCATCTGATTATCTGGAGGGGCTTCCTTTCCGAAAGGCCCGTTGGAGCATTCAGCCCTCTCACACCGGTGACTACTGGCTAATTGAGTGATTTATTGATTGTTTGATTGGATGGGCAAAAACGTGTTTCATTCATTTATGATTGACCGACTCTTACTATGATGCTGTAGATTATTTAAGTAGGTGACTGATTGTCGGGCTGTTGGTACTGACTGGTTGCTCTGTTAACACACTAACTGAAGACTGACTGGTTTACTGAATGGTAAATAATAACTGACTTACTGCTTCAATTATTCATTGGTTGATTAGATGATAAAGACCTGATTTGTGGGCACCCAAATCTAATATGCACAACATTCTCAAGAATTTTAACCCTTCAAATAGATAGTGATCAGGAAGAAAACCGAACCTAGGTGTCTGGAACTGTGAAGTTCTGTAGCAGCACTGTCCACTGTGTAACATTATTAATGTCACCAATTATTATTATAATGTGTTTAATACTATTTAATTGATGAATTGTGTAATAGTATTTCAGTGACGGGTAAAGTGTGGCTTGGCTCCAGGGATTCAGTTTACTGAATAATAACAGCTGCACAATTATGATTATAAAAATATTAGGTGTGCTAGTGTGGTGTCGTTAACAACAACTTCAATATTATTACTACCATCATAATAGCATTCTTATCAAATTACTAGCTGAAGTACCCAAAGTCGCCAGTGTATACAGTATTTGTATGATGGTCTAAGGTAAGGAAGCAAATATTTACCTCTTTCTTTAAATGATGACCTCTTTGTTATTTCTGGTAGAGATACAAGTGTCCCATCTGTCATCCATGCTAGCTCTCTGATAACTATCAAGTTCTCTGCTCTCATGAGTTGAGAATTTATTATTTTTGTTTGTGGTCAAATTCCTTAATTGTGGTAACTCTCTTCTGGTTTGGAACAATGAATGCTATTTCCTTGTATTTGCTGGTTTACTGTAGTATCACAAATAGATGTTTAATCACAAATGAATAAGGTTAATGGCTTGTTAATGGTATTGTGATGTTCACTTTATTGAACCCCTGTTCATAATGAAATTATTGAAACTCCATAAAGTCTGTATGTCAAATTGGATTAAATGTAACATACATGCAAAACTCAATGATTATTGTGGTGTTGTCCTCCCATTATGACTGCTCAATTAAAGTTTTTAAGCTCCATGAAGTCTATGTTTTAATTTGCATGAACTTTTGTCACAGTACTGGTGTCTTCTCTCAGAGATTTGTGCATGACCCCATAAAAGTGCATGTGAAAGTCAATGTTTGCGTGGGTGAGCCCTAAACCTCACTGGTACTCCATCCAGGACTGGTCTCTGCTTTGTGCCACAATTCTAGCCATCCACACCAGTGAATTGCATCACACAAATATGAAAATATTAGTTTATGGTATCATTTTATTTTCCAGAGTTCCATCATTCCAATACGAGGTTGCAAAGATTTAGAGTCTATTACGACAACATTAGGTGGAGGACTGAGCCCGTCCTGATAGGATGCCTATCTATCCCAGGTCAAGCTCAAGAACACATTCGCATTCACTCTTAATCAGTCAAATTAGAGTCACCCATCGGCCCATTTGCTGCTGACTGGCATCCATGCTTTTGCCTCTAGGAGTTGGATGGATAGATTTAAGGTCATTAACATTTGGAAAGAACAGGCCAAAAATGTTGTATTCACAAATGGAACATGATGATAGATGTTAGTTACATCCAAAGTTCCTACTGGTTGAAGTCACCAACATTAGTAACCACCAAATTTTACACTTCTGGAACTGCAAACACAGTGGCTTCTAGTTATGAATCTTAATTTTGCAATCAAGTGGACAAATGTTACAAAAGGTAAGTTCAAATGGGAAACGATCAGCTGCTTCCTGTATTCATAATCCTAAATTTGTTTAGTATCTGTGTAGAGTATACACATTCTTGCCATGTCTCTATGAGTTATCCTATGGGTACTCCATTTTTACTCCCCCATCCATAAAAGCATACTGGTTATATTAATTGGTTACTTTAAACTAACCTGACTGTAAGGATGTGCATGCACTAGCTGTGGAAGGACTAGTATCTCATCCAACATTGTTTCCTGCCCTGCTGATAGGGATCTGGCCTACCAGACTCTGAACTGGATTAAGTGTGTTTGAGAAGTACACGTTATGTTAAATGAGAAAACCTGAACGTCCCATATGGCTGATAGGAAGAGGGTGCAGGGCATTATAGCTTGTCCCCTGCCTGGACAGTGTGCATGCCTCTCTAGACTTTCCATTGATCAGGTAGCAGATGGCTACGTCTCTCCTTCAGTCAGCTAGCCTTTCATGAAAACTTGTTGACACTCACAACAGAAAGCCTTTGATTTCTTTTGTTTTGTGTTTTCCTAAAAAGTCCAGACTGAGGACTGATTATTTACTTACTTACTTAGTCTCCAAATGATTAGTTTAACTACTGGTTGCTCTGATGATGACCTGGTTTACCTACTGATTGCTTATTTACCTATTAATTGATTATTTTATTGATTAGTTGTAAGGTAACTTTGAGTGATTAGCTGACTGACTACTTCATTTCTTGATTTGCAGATCATCTGATTAGCTAATTGATGACTGGCTTATTTATTGATTTTCTTTGTGACTGACCATGTCACTCTATGATTTCCATGGACACTTGGACTCAGACAAGTCACCAGAAAGATCTCAGACACACAGGCATTTGACACTTTGTTTAAACTTGCACTTGAGTATATTTTGATAGAATATTCCACATTCATGAATATCACAACAGTAGCTCTAAAAAGGGGTCACGGGGGAAAATTCCATGAAACAGTAGTATACTGTAATATAAATGCATATAACACTATGAGACTACAAGAAGTCATGCATCAGAAGACAGCATCCTACATACCCCGTGATGGTGGTGTCCACTTCATGGATCAACGGCATGTGCAGATGGAGGTTGTTATCTGGTAGAGTGTCATCATGCTCGGGGTTTGCACTGAAAGACACATTTATATACAATTTATAAGTAGAAATCTATCCAAATTACACAGCTCCTTAAAAAGAGAAAAAAGACTCCATTAGAAACAGTAATTGCAGCTGTTTAAGACTGAAATAAGCAAATAAGAGTGGGAATGTTACCAAGCCACACAACTAAAGTGAAGCTTTAAAATGTTGTTTGAGCAATAAAAAATCGGGATGGAACAAAAGCCTGCAGCCACTACCACCCTCTAGGACCAACTTTGTAGACCTCTGGCTAAGTCTTCAACAAAAGGAAATATAAAGAGGTTTCAAGGGGAGGGACAGAATGGCTGAAGGTCAGATTTTCAGTTCAACATCCTGAATTTGACTTGCACATGGTTTGTACACAGAGGACATGAGCAGATTTCTGAACATTACAGTTGGGACTTTGTGAACCTCAGTGAAGTGGTACCTGTTTTATGCCTGAGACTGCCCCCTGAACAGTATGAACATGAAGAAATAGTATATAACTTAATTTGCTTCCCTATCTTAACTCAGATTTGGAATATGTTAGAAACACAGGCAAAGCTGAGGAAAATGAAACTTCAGCTCTTGAAGAAGATCAATGCACAACTGCATTCACTTCTTCAAATAGCACCAGATGCTAATGCTAGCTCGGCTCTGGGGCTTTTGCATGACACCATCAGCAGTAAACAGAGCAAGCATCCTGAGGCTGTTCACATAATTTCTGGGGACTTTAGTCATGCAGATCTGAAAGCAGTTCTTCCCAAATTCCATCAAACATAAAGTGCACAACCAGGGGAGTAAAAACACTGGATAAGCTGTACACAAACATCAGACAGGCCTATAGGGCTAAACCCCTAGCACACCTTGGCCAGTCTGATCACACGTCCCTGTTTCTGATCACTGCATATACCCCTCTCAGGAAACAAGGTCCCACTATGAAAAGAACTGTTACCATCTGGCCTGAGGAGGCCTCCCAACAGTTGCAGGACTGCTTCCAGAGAACCGACTGGGAAGTTTTCGATCACCAAGGCTTGGAGAACCACACTACTGCAGTCCTGGATTACATCAGGTTCTGCACGGACAACGTCACCAGGGACAGACGCATAATGATTTATCCCAACAGGAAGCCCTGGATGACGAGGGAGGTCCAGAGCCTGCTGAAAGCCAGAAATACTGCTTTCAAGTCTGGGGATGGGGCTCTTTACAGTGTAGCCAGAGCGAACCTGAAGAGAGGCATCCAAGAGGCCAAGGCAGCGTACAGAAGGAGGATAGAGGACCATCTGAGGAGCAACAACACCAGGCAGGTGTGGCACAGTGTCCAGCACATCACCGGCTGCAAATCCAGCAACTCCTCGGCCACTGAGGGAGACGCTTCTCTGGCAGAGGAGCTGAACATCTTCTTTGCCCGCTTTGAGGCGACACCAACAGCAGCTCCATCACAGCCACCTGTTCACAACAGAAACATACAGTACTCACGGTGGAAGAGTGTGAGGTGAGGCGGGTGATGAGGAAGGTGAATCCGAGGAAGGCTGCAGGACCCGACAGTGTGACTGTGCAGATCAACTGAACAGAATCTTCACTAGGATTTTTCAACCAATCCCTGTCCCAGGCCACTGTCCCATCCTGCCTCAGGTCCTCCATCATTGTTCCACTGCCAAAAAAATCCATCACGAACAGTCTGAATGATTTCCGCCCAGTGGCACTCATGTCTGTCATCATGAAGTGCTTTGAGAAACTGGTGCGGAGTCATATCATCGCCTGCCTGCCAGCAGACCTGGACCCATTTCAATTTGCTTACAAAGCAAAGAGATCCACAGAGGACGTTGTGGCCACAGCCCTTCATGCTGCCCTGACCACCCTGGACCAACAGAGGAGTTACACCAGACTGCTCTTTGAGGACTTCAGCTCAGCGTTTAACACCATCCTCCCACAACGACTGGTGTCCAAACTGGCAGATCTGGGACTTCTATCACTCACCTTCAGTTGGATACTGGACTTCCTATCTAGTTGCTTCCAGAGGGTCAATCTTGGTCCCCACACCTCCACTGCTCTCAGCCTCTACACCGGGACACCACAGGGTTGTGTGCTCAGCCCGCTCCTCTACGCCCTCTACACATATGACTGTGTCCCCACTCACCATAGCAACAAGATCATCAAGTTCGCGGATGACACAATGGTGGTCGGACTCATCTCGGGCAAGGAGGGTGAGCTGGCATACAGGGATGAGGTGGAGTGGTTGTAAGAGTGGTTCAGAGTCAATAACCTGCTCCTCAACATCACAAAAACAAAGGAGCTTGTTATTGACTTTAGAAAAAACAAAACTGACATCCAGCCACTCATCATTGGCGGGGCCTGTGTGGAGAGGGTCTGGGTGTTCAGGTTTCTGAGCTTTGAGCTGGAGGATGACCTGACCTGGAGCGCCAACACCAAGGAGCTGCTGAAGAAGGTGCAGCAGAGACTGTATTTTCTGAGAATCCTCAGAAAGAACCATCTACCCAAAAATCTGCTCCTTGCCTTTTATCACTGTTCCATCAAAAATGTGCTTACGTACGGACTGTGTGTGTGGTATGGTAGCTACACTTCCTCAGAAAGGAAAGCACTCCGCAGGATCGTCAGGACAGCGGAGAGAACAACTGGCTGTACCCTCCCCACTCTGGAACAAATCTACACCTCACGATGCCGCAAAAAAGCAATGGACATTTTACAGAATTCATCACATCCCGGTCATTGCCTCTTCCAGCTTTTGTCATTGGGCAAGAGATACAGAGCAATGAAAACCAGGGCAAACTGCCTTAAAAACAGCTTTTATCCGAAAGAAATCATGGCTCTGAACTGCTCCATATCATTCTCCCAATGTGCAATATAGACCTTAAGTCAACCAGTGCAATTTGTACATTTAACCAGTGCAATTTGTATATTTTGTAAAGTACTTTTATTACTATTCAGTTTGTTATTATTTTCTCTATTCTTGTCTTTTTAATTCTTATGCTTCACACTGAGTCAACTACACCTTCAATTTTGTTGTTCCTTGGTAAAAGTGACAATGACAATAAAGATTCTAACCGTCTATCTAAATACAAGGGAGAACATTTATAAAACTGTGAGCAGCAGTAAAAGTCATTGCTTATGGATTTCTTGGCTTAATAGTGGTCTTCGTGAGTGAAACAAAGAACAATTAATATGGACAGAGGATGCAAAAAATATTCTCCTGGGCATGGAAGTGAGAAAATTATCTCTCTGTTATAATAAAAAAATCCTGGGATGAGGGAAAACTTTTTATTCTGGGACAAGACGTGACTTTTTCAGAGAGATACTTTCACGTCCCGCGAGACGAGACTTTGTGCCAAGAGATTTAACCAAGCCCAGGGCCAGAAATAAAAGACAAAGAGTAGATGACAAAGTAGAACGTCATAAAGAATTCAAAAACGCTGGCACGATACACATGCAGAGCAGGTTAGAGATAATGAAAATACTAAAATTCTAAAGTCTCAAAAAAATGATGGTAAAGATCGCATTAGCGTAAAGAAATGGAAACTATTACTTGGTGAAAAATTATGGAACAGCAAAAAAAGAGATCGAATATATTGTTCGGATTTAAAATTTGTGTTGCCATCAGGGAAAAGTAGTGTTTCTTCTCAAAGAAGAGGAATATCCGTGAGAATTTAAAAATTTGTTGTTTGGTGAAAGTGAAATCCACATACGTGAGCGGCAGAGATGTGGGGGGTTGGCAAGTGAAGCCCCCTAGTCTCTAAAATTTTATAGCCTTTTTAACACTGCCCTAACAAAGATGCTGTTGGCTGTCACCCACATTGTCTCTCATGGTGCCAGCAGTAGCTCAAAGTCTAAGAAAAGGGACACAAAGACCACAAATGCTTAGGCATCTCCAGTAAGCAAATACCTTCAGACAGAAAATAGCACAGGTAAGAGCTGAGTAGCAGCCACACTGGGTTGGATGTGCCTTATTGATTTAACTATATTGCTGCTCTTTCAAAGAATCTCTACAAAGATGGCAGAACAGACATCATTACTTATTTTATGTGGTTTTATTTCATGATTGACAAATGGCTGGTTACTACTTGGAGCAACACCAATGGTGGAATGCTCAATAACAGTGAGAGCTGCCTGCCACCATCTACAGGGTGGTCCAGATGTAATTATGCAATTTTCATTACGCTATAACTTAAGTTTATTACATAGAGAATTCACAGCACCTGCCCTGCACATAGAGATTTCACTCTTTTTCAAATTCTTTTTGTTGCCGATAGATAGATGGCAGCACCTGCCCTGCATTCCAAAATGGCGGGGAGACGGTTGTCAGTTGAACAGTTGCATAATTAGATCTGGACCACCCTGTATATAGAGGTCTAAGCTGCATATCCTTACCTTTGGGAAGTGACAAGAAATGTCAGACTCTCTTCTTCCCCTGACAGGTGGCTGGTATCAAAAATGACTCCCATATGGTACTGCAAAAAAAAAGAAAAAATAAATAAATAACAAAAGGGACCTGCTGAATAATTTCTTGGGTTCGCAATAAAATGGGTCCAGTCTGTTGTATCCTCAGAGTGAAGATCACCAAAGCAGTGACGCTTTATTGAATACATTGATTTTTGCCAATATAATATAATGGAGACCACTGCTGGCCAGGAACGTCAGGTCCTCAAAGGGTTCATGATGTCATGAACTTGAATGTTGTCTGGGTTGGTTTGTTCTTACTAGTTAAGCACTCTGAGTGCCATGGTGGAGGGATTGGTGTCCTGCCTAGGATGGAGGGTGATTGCTTGCTTTCTGGCCATGTTGGTCATCAGTTCCTTTCCCAGTCAGGAGACAATAGTGGAAGGACAGAGGATGTCTGCTTCCCAGGGGTCATACAGTACATTCCCCCAATATACAGGGTGTCAGTATTTGCCTGGAGGAGCTCCCACTTGTACACCTGCAGAGCATGGTGGGAGATGTAGCCTGAATGGTCAGCCCTGTTGCAGTAGGGGCTGCAGGGGATCACTGTCCCTACTTTGGGGGGCTTCCACCTTACACTATTGTGCCACAGCAAATGTTCCTAGGTCCAGCATAAAAGTAGTCACCTCGTCTTCGTCAGGGAGGCTGAGTTGGTTTTTAAAAGGACGATACTACTTGTGGAAGTTGAAAGACAGAAAAGGCAGTCATTTTTTACGAGAAACATTCAGAAAGTTTCCGCATTTTTATATTTTCGTTGGAAACGGTGAAGGCGAAAGGAGTAGTAATTGGTGACTAGTTTTGTCTGGCAAGCTAGCTGCCCATCCAGTTTATTATTAGAGTTGTCACCCTGTGGTGAAGATGGCTGAGAAAGTTATAACTTGCACCAAAGAGGAACATGCTTTTTGTGGGCAGAAGGTGTGCCGGTAGCACAAATTCATCTCCGCATGTGTGCCCAGTATGGGGATAAAGTTCTCACTTGTAGAGTCATCTATGAATGGATTTAAATGTTTGAAAATGGCCATACTAGTGTGATGGATGCAGAGCACTCTGGACGTCCAGCTACAGCCATGACCACAAGGAATGAAGAAAGAACCCTGATATCAAAGCAGCGGTGCATCAATGGCTTCACGCTCAACCAAAAACATTTTTTGCTGATGGCTTTAAAAAGTTGGTATGACGCTGGGAAAATTGCATCGCAAAGGAAGGTGACTATGTAGAAAAGTGATGTAATTTGTTTTTGAAATTCTTAATAAATAGAGTTAAAAAAAGTGCGGAAACTTTTTGAACGTCCCTGGTATATTATATTGAATAGACTAATAACAAAGCTTGTTGAGGTGTTGTTAAATAATAAAATACCTTTATTTCAACTTGGAACTGTATTTTGTGGACTTATGTCTGGTGTCTGGGTGGGGCTCAGTGGTGCCCCCTTGTGGTCACAGCATCAACTGCTAGCACCAAAATTATTCACTGCGTGTCACTGTTTTTGCCACAATTCAACATGCGATGGCATTTTTATTTTTCAACTTACAATATCAAGTGCAGAATTGAAGGAGTAGCCAATGACACATTATGTTACTAGAATTATTCGCAATAAAGGGTACCTTCTTCCTCAGAATCTTTTTTTTAAGGTCACAGCTAATATAACTACAGTATGCTAATATACTCAATGAAAATGATAATGAAATCCATCCTACACCAAATAGCTCTGCCTTGCATGTCGCCTTTCACCAAAACAACAGAGAAACATTCTGTATAACTTCAATTAAGGATTAGTTTACCATTTCAAATCTTATTTGAGCGAGGTCACTTCAACTTGCATATTTTGTATTCAGTATTTTCCTCTTTTACATGTCAGCTAGCCACTCCTGTCGGCAAACAGATCCTCAGTAGTCAGTGCGAGCTTTTGAAACGGCAGCAGATTAAGCCTGAATGTGCTCCCTATAGAAACAGCAGTGTGGTGGTCTACCACACATCACACACCTCTGTGATCATTTTTTAAATTGTATTCATTTTATTTCAAGAAAACAACATTGCATACAATGAAGCTAGACTTATACAACAAATGACTTCAAAGTCAAACTAGAAAAAAAAATTGGAAAGTTAAAAAAGAAAGCAGGAACAAAAAAAAAAAACAAAAAAAACAAAGTTCAACCTCCACCCTACATAAAATATTTAATAAAAGAAAATATCATTGATGAAGTAAATAATTAAAAATGCTCAAACTTTCAGACCAATTGACCTAATCCCAGAATACACCTGAATCCTATTCTTTTCGTACATTTTCTAACTGAAAAATAAGAAAGTGCTTAGTTTGTTACGATTACAATAAGTAGACGAAAAAAGCTATTTTTTCTATTATCTAAATATCATTAACAGTACTGGTGTACTTTTTCATAATTTTGAAGTTTTTAACATGTTAATGTAAGTGAGATACACTTTATATTTTACCTTTATATTACGAACAATGCCTTGAGCATGGGAAATAATAATAATAATATAATTAATATAATATAATATACCAATAATAATAATAATAATAATATATAAATAAAATGTATTATTTCTATGATTATATATGATTTGGTATATGATGTGAACATTTAACAGTATACGGTTATGACACTAAAAAACCTCAGTTATTTTGTCTGATTTGTTTGAAGGCTAAATGTTAAACTCTAATCATGCACAGCATTCCCCTAATCTTTATTTCATGTGGTGTCTTTAATAGAGCTTTTGAAGACATACAGTGCATCCAGAAAGTATTCACAGCGCATCACTTTTTCCACATTTTCTTATGTTACAGCCTTATTCCAAAATGGATTAAATTAATTTTTTTCCTCAGAATTCTACACACAACACCCCATAATGACAACGTGAACAAAGTTTACTTGAGGTTTTTGCAAATTTATTAAAAATAAAAAAAAAACTGAGAAATCCCATGTACATAAGTATTCACAGCCTTTGCTCAATACTTTGTCGATGCACCTTTGGCAGCAATTACAGCCTCAAGTCTTTTTGAATACGATGCCACAAGCTTGGCACACCTATCCTTGGCCAGTTTCGCCCATTCCTCTTTGCAGCACCTCTCATGCTCCATCAGCTTGGATGGGAAGCGTCAGTGCACAGCCATTTTAAGATCTCTCCAGAGATGTTCAATCGGATTCAAGTCTGGGCTCTGGCTGGGCCACTCAAGAACATTCACAGAGTTGTCCTGAAGCCACTCCTTTGATATCTTGGCTGTGTGGTTAGGGTCGTTATCCTGCTGAAAGATGAACCATCGCCCCAGTCTGAGGTCAAGAACGCTCTGGAGCAGGTTTTCATCCAGGATGTCTCTGTACATTGCTGCAGTCATCTTTCCCTTTATCCTGACTAGTCTCCCAGTTCCTGCCGCTGAAAAACATCCCCACAGCATGATGCTGCCACCACCATGCTTCACTGTAGGGATGGTGCCAGGTTTCCTCCAAAGTGACGCCTGGCATTCACACCAAAGAGTTCAATCTTTGTCTCTTCAGACCAGAGAATTTTCTTTCTCATGGTCTGAGAGTCCTTCAGGTGCCTTTTGGCAAACTCCAGGCAGGCTGCCATGTGCCTTTTACTAAGGAGTGGCTTCCGTCTGGCCACTCTACCATACAGGCCTGATTGGTGGATTGCTGAAGAGATGGTTGTCCTTCTGGAAGGTTCTCCCCTCTCCACATGGGACCTCTGGAGCTCTGACAGAGTGACCATCGGGTTCTTGGTCACCTCCCTGACTAAGGCCCTTCTCCCCCGATCGCTCAGTTTAGATGGCCGGCCAGCTCTAGGAAGAGTCCTGGTGGTTTCGAACTTCTTCCACTTATGGATGATGGAGGCCACTGTGCTCATTGGGACCTTCAAAATAGCAGAAATTTTTCTGTAACCTTCCCCAGATATGTGCCTCGAGACAATCCTGTCTCGGAGGTCTACAGACAATTCCTTTGACTTCATGCTTGGTTTGTGCTCTGACATGAACTGTCAACTGTGGGACCTTATATAGACAGGTGTGTGCCTTTCCAAATCATGTCCAGTCAACTGAATTTACCACAGGTGGACTCCAATTAAGCTGCAGAAACATCTCAAGGATGATCAGGGGAAACAGGATGCACCTGAGCTCAATTTTGAGCTTCATGGCAAAGGCTGGGAATACTTATGTACATGTGCGTTCTCAATTTTTTTATTTTTAATAAATTTGAAAAAATCTCAAGTAAACTTTTTCACGTTGTCATTATGGGGTGTTGTGTGTAGAATTCTGAGGAAAAAATGAATTTAATCCATTTTGGAATAAGGCTGTAACATAATAAAATGTGGAAAAAGTGATGCGCTGTGAATACTTTCCAGATGCACTGTATAATGCAGCAATAAGTAATTATTATTTGGCCAATGCCTTTACTCAAGGTGGCTTACAACATTTGACAGATAACAATTGGTGCCATTAATTTTGTTTCCAATTGAAGCATCCTACTGACTTCTGTCGAGGCATAAAAATAGGCTCAATAACTTAGCTTACAGAAATAAGTATTTATTTGTAATTCTGCATGTAGAAATGAGACCCTGGACAGAACTTGAGGTTTGCCTGTGTGTCTGGATTTAGCCCACACCATGAGACTTTTTACAGGGTTTTCTGAATGACCAGAATTGCCTGTTCATATCGTACCTTGATATGTCCCATGGTCACACAGTGTCAATAGCAGCATTTCAACCTTCAACCTCAGGATTTCAATTTCAGAGCCCAAACCGCTATGCCATATTGTGGGTGTTTTGGACCTTCTAAAGAAAAGAGAGGCCCGTCTGTCTGATGTTGCATGTTTTACAAACCACAATAACATGAAAGAATAAAAAGGGCAGAGACTGCATCTGAACTCACCATACCTGTAAACTGCTGCATGAGCCCCGACTATGTCAGGCAGCATGTTACTGGGTGTAAGAAAAACAAACTTACTCGTGATACTTTGGAAAAGTGAAGTGCACTTAAAAGTCATCCGAGAATTGTGTTATTTAACATTTCCTGCAATTTCTAATCATTTAACACGACCAACGACTGCAGTCACCTATGACTTGAGGATGCCACTTCCATTTGAGAGAACGAGTGGCCATGCTTTAAAAAATTTTGCAAATGTAACTTTGAATGAAGTGATCCAGACTTCAACACACATGGTACACTCGTTTATCTAAGTACTTTTTTAAAATAGTTTAAGAAGTATCAATCAATATTCAATAGTGTCTTTCATCGCACATGGCTACAGTCACTTCTTTCAGTTTTTTTGGGAAAACAAGAAACAAGACATGAAGAATGAGGTTTCTGTAAAAGTACACCTTGGAGACTTTAGGTAGCCCTCTGTCCCACGCCCTGAGGACCTCCAGAACAGACACAGCTGCTCGTGGCTAACACAAGCCATGTGCAGCACACAGCATTGCTTTCATCACTCCGTAAATATGACAGCTAAGCATTGCCTCCAACCCCACCTAGATCCTCCTGGAGTGTAGAGACGGCTTTCTCCTCTGTCATGTGCACATGAGGGAATCCCAAATCTTACCTTGGACTGAGATCTCATGAACGGAAACCCCACACTGCACTTCAGGAAATCCAACTCTAAGAGTTCACAGGAAATGCCCTTTTCTTCCTGTCAAAAATAAAAAAGGGAATAATAAAAAGTAATCATAATGCTAATTAAAATCATCTCTATATATCATTTTGATAAAGGTAATAGCCTGAAACAGCAGGGCTGATGAAAGCTACAGGCAGGAAAGCTCACCAGATGGACTTTCCAAACAAGTTGAGAGCCGTAACCTTTCAGAGTTCATTAGTGTTTTATTTGCTGGATAGTCTGTGTTGTTGCTGAATGAAGATATCCAAATCAGTGGTTTACTTCAATTTTATTGGAGTATGATACAAATCTGTTAAAAAAGGCTGTGAATTTAAGCAGTCATCCATACAGACATGTTCCAGCCGTACTATTCCATACTCATATTGACTCAGCTAAAGGTTATGAAGAAGTAAAGATTACACTGTAAACATAAATGAAGACTGTGGTGACCATCCATTGTAAGCAGGGAAAAATATGGAATCCCTCAGGGTTGAGTTCTTGGTCTTTTGCTGTTCTCTTTGCAGATGTTAATTGTTGGTCATAAAATTTCCATGCATGAAATTAACTTCCATTGCTATGCATATGATATCCATATCTATAAATCAGTTAAATCACATGAAGTGTCCACATTTTCCACAAAAGAAGTTTGCCTGATAGACAAAAGACATCGGGCAGATCACAATTTTCTTGTTAAACTCAAGATAGCGGGTGTAGGTCCTTGGTTCTAAAGCTGCTACAAAAAGGCTATCTGGATGCACCATGTCTGTTGATGGCCGCTCTATCATTCCCAGGACAGTAAACAGAGACCTGGGTGTGTCTATAGATTACGATTTATGGCAATGAAAAAGTAACCATGCATTTATGACTTCTAGACTAAAGTGCAATGCCTTGCACTTCAGTGTCCCTTAAAAGACTTTAGTTAGTTCCGAATGCAGCAGCTAGAGTGCTTACAAAAACCAAAAACTGTACGTTACCCTGTTTTTTTTAATTGGCTTCCTGTAAAATTCCATAGCAGTAAGATAAGATAAGATAAGATAAGATAAGATAAGATAAGGCAAGGTGAGACAAAATAAGATAACATACTGCTGCTCACTTCTAAAGCTCTGCACAGTTTTGCAATATCTTTAAATATAATACGCTACCTTGGCTATTTGTTTGTGTGTCCAGGATTTTAAATCACCTGTAGCTCACAAACTGTTTGAGCTATTGGGAATTTTATCGTTTGTCGAGTGTCAGCCTGTTGAAACCTGTTCTGCTGTGTAGAGGGATTATTCAAGTGGTTGCATGTTTTTGTTCAGATGTTTTGCTCCCTCTCTTCCTTCAGAATGAACACGAGAAGCAAACGAACTGAGAGTGTGCAGCCGGCGCTAGCGGCGAAGCTCCCGACTCCGTGCGTGCGTGACTTTGGAGTGATGATTTTTTACGACTTTTCTGATGGTTTAATCCGCTCGGTGGAATGCACCATGTTTGCCATCTTTTTCAACATCGATGGCATTGTCGCGTCAATTCCGCTGATGGAGAGGAAAACTGTGACCTCTGAGTGGTACACCACTCAGTGCCTGCCTGACGTTTTTTCTGCGATGGCTAGAGGCCGGTCCAAGAACTTGCGAAGGCGCTTTTTGCATCATGACAATGCGCCAGCCCACACGGCTAATGCGACGAAGTATTTCATTGAAGACAGTGGTGTCAACGTTTTGAACCCGCCACCCTACTCGCCTGATCTTGCACCATGTGACTTTTGGCTCTTCCCGAAGGTGACAGAACCCCTGTGAGGCCACAACTTCGAAACTCGAGAGGAACTGATTGCAGCTGTCAAAGAACAGCTGGACAACCTCCCAAAGACAGCCTTTCGCGAGTGTTTTGCAGCGTGGGTCAGAAGAGCCCAAAAGTGCATTGATGTTGGCGGTGAATACTTGGAAAATGTTTAAAAAGGATCGAAGTACATGAGAAAAATAGAAAAAAAAATCCTTGGCTACTTATTTCGAGTGATTCCGCGTGGAACCCAGACAACCCTCGTATACTATGTAACATCTACTATCTGCTTTCAGGGTGATGATTGACCTCCAAGGTTATTCCTCTTTTTACTTTTATTTTATTTTATTGTTGAATCAACTCTTGGTAGCAGCCATCAGGGTGGGCGGGCACCATTCTCATCTCTACCACCTTCACCATCACTTCCCCTACCTCTTCATATCTTAAATCATTCTTGAGGCAGAATGAAGACTTAAGTGCCAGCTTAAGTGAAAAATTAAGGAAAACGTACTAAGTAATTGCAACACAAACACTGACTTAATCAGTTTTAATGCAAAAAGATGCTGATGAAAGAGGAGAAGAAGCGGGCCGCTAGGGTGAAGAAAAGAAGAGCTGCTCAGCAAGCAGCAAGCGCATCAACCTCTGAGCAAATGAATGCTAAACGTACAGAGAAAGAGGATGAAAACTAGGAATGCACAAGTCAAGTGTATTCAATGCATGTTATCGTGCAGTCCACCATTACTGGTATCTGCATAATTCCTGCTCCAATCACGAGGAGCAGGATATCTTGCACTCCCTAGAATTAAAAAGCCACAGTCAGTAATAAAGCATTTGCTCATAAAGCACCCTATTTATGGAATAAACTTCCTACAGGAGTACAACATTCAAACACACTTCCAATATTCAAATCAAAGCTGTCTTGCCAATTACTACCTTTGAAGTCACTGACATGTTAGACTTTTTCTGGGGGTTTAAGGCCTGGAAATCTGTAAATCTGCTTTGTGACAATAAATATTTTTAAATGTGCTATATAAAGAAAATTGGGTCGATCGACTGTTTGTAATGAAAACACAAAACAGTCCAAATAATCAGAGCAAGCAATTTAATGCAGCCGATCAGGAACAGTTACAGTACATGCCCTTATTATATATGTGCAACCAATCCATCCATACAGTATGCCTCCAAACTCACAGAAATGGCAGAGCTCCAAGACTAAAGTACCAGCAAAAAAGGAACAGCACTAATTACCACACTGTCATTGTCATTTCCATACTTTTTTCATTTCAAGAAAGAGATAGAGACCTAATTGTTTTTCTTTGTCCTTGTAAATTTTCATATATATGTACACACACAAACTGCTGTCCATTAAAACTGCAACAATAGGGAAAAGAATGGTTAGGTTATGGTAGAGTGTGAAAATGATTGCAAATGCAGCACATATGCAAATATGTATGAGTTACATTCCCTGGACTTTCTCAAAGTGTGTGTAACAGATGCCTGCGAAGGTCAGGTGACTGATGGCACTTAGTGTACTCTTAGGGACCAAACATGGCCCGGCAAAGACAATGACAGCCATATGTCAGGTTTAAGGGAGGGAGAATTGTGGTTACCACAGATGATAGATAGATAGATAGATAGATAGATAGATAGATAGATAGATAGATAGATAGATAGATAGATAGATAGATAGATAGATAGATAGATAGATAGATAGATAGATAGATAGATAGATAGATAGATAGATAGATAGATAGATAGATAGATAGATAGATAGATAGACTTAGCACATGTATATAGACTGCATGTCATGTCATTTCACAAACCCAGATCCAATGTCATTTCATATCCATGCCAGCCTCTGTACAAGTTCTGCCTGTGGTGGATATACTAAAGGCTGACTTGTGTTGCCCATGCCCGACTGAGTTGCACTTCTAATCATGCACTTTACAACATGTATTATGAGTGACCTGCCATATAAATATTGCTTTGAAATATCATGTCTTTCATGGTGTTGCAGTTTAGATAGATAGATAGATAGATAGATAGATAGATAGATAGATAGATAGATAGATAGATAGATAGATAGATAGATAGATAGATAGATAGATAGATAGATAGATAGATAGATAGATAGATAGATATTTTATTAATACCCAAGGGGAAATTCACAATGGCCAGAAGTGTCTATGTTTTACACATATGCACACACACACGTACACGCACACGCACACACACACACACACATACATATATATACACAGTATATAGTTTACTGCAAATGAAGAGTACTTCTGGGTAGTATGGGAAATATGTTAGTTCCACAATAATATCCATCCATTTATCTATTCATTATTAAAACCATTTAATCAGTTCATAGTTACAGGCAGCATTGTGTGCAAGCAAAAAATCCATAATGGGTCAGTAATCCATCATGGCAACCACTCGCACTCACATCCCTACTACTATAACTAACAATGTTCAGAGCCTGTTTATGAGCCTAATGAATCTTTGGGGTGTGGGATAACAAACCTGAGTGCTTGAAGAAAAACTGAAACCAACTCTGCAAACTGTGCAGAATCAATAACCAACCCGGGGATTTGAACCCTGGACTCTGGAGCAGTAAAGTCACTAAAGTAAACACTTACGCCCCCATGTTGTTCTAACACAATATTAGCTTTTATTAAATTTAACCATAAGAGGGTTAACAGAAGATGAAACATCAAAAATAATCTTGGGGCTACCAATAGGGGTTACACGTACAATTCTAGCAATAAGAATAGCTGATCTCGTTCTAGTACATTATCAGCTGGTCTCTACTTTACTTGAATTCCATCCTCATTCCAGGAAACTTATCAAAGTCTTCAGCTTAAAAATGCCAAATCAAGTTTGCACTTACTTCAAGCAAATCACTGGAAACCATCAAGGCCTGGGCTTATCACAAATAAACTGAGGGCAACAGTGCATAGCACCCTCCTGTAGTCTCTTGAGTCTCTGATTACTGATATTCCCTGACATGCTAGGGTGCACAGCACAACCTAACAAATGTTCACAAATGTCAGTATGTCCCAGTCTAGTCTCCCCTGTCTAGTCTGATGTATGTAAGTCTTGAGAACTCTCCCAACAAAACTTCATTACTTAGTTGTGTTCTGAAAGAATCTCCCTTTACTGTCTTGATAGCTCTGTCTACTAAACTTCTTTAACAGTGTGAAAAATAATGAAATATATAGTACTTACTGACAAAGAGACAGACAGAAACACATACGCAAAGAAATCAATAGAGAGATACAGTACAATAGATACATTTATGAATAGGAAAACAACTTTATGAACAGAACAGCTAGATAGATAGATAGATAGATAGATAGATAGATAGATAGATAGATAGATAGATAGATAGATAGATAGATAGATAGATAGATAGATAGATAGATAGATAGATAGATAGATAGATAGATAGATGACAAATGTACTGTACTGTATATCTAAGTGTAGAGTGCAGGCAGCCTCCTCATCTATGAAGCCCCCCCCCCCCCCCTTCCTTTCCCACCCTTTTCCATTTCCCACATGGTTTTCTATACTTGCTGATTAATCAGAACAATCCATGTGTTTTGCTCTGACTGAGAACTGCTGTCACTATTTATAGAGGATGACATCAGTGCCCCCCCCATCCCAATCAGGAAACTCTGAGTCGTTTTCAAAGTCCTCGCCTTTATCTGTCAATGTAAGCTTCAGCAGGGGAGCAGCAGAGCCAAAATGAAAACCATATTTTCAAAAAGCAGCATCACTGCAGTGAGCCTATTGAGCAATGTTTTCAGTGATTTCTAATCTGCGGTAGTCATCCCTAATAGCCTGGTGAAAAATAAAATAAAAATTTAAAAAAAAAAATCATTTACAAAGGCTTCTGCTAGCTAAACCCTCCACCTCTTTCAGTAAGTCAAACTTTGAAGCTGTAATTCCGACTTACTTCGTTCGTCTGATGAGAAAATGATCCATGAGTCAGGCCTCCTAATGCTCTTCCCTCATTTTCTGTAATGGCAGAGTTCCCGGCTAATAAATCTCACATTTGGAGTCTTTTCACATTAACACATTTGTAATTTGCTTTCTCATGTTGTTACTGTCACCTTGTGTTCACTCTGCCTGCCTTCCAAGTTATCAATTATCTTGTAATAAAGCAAACTTTGAGGCATAATGCCGTCGTCCACTGAGCTGTGAAAGGCACCAAGTTGATCCCTTGTTCAAAGAGAACTTTGATCACCACGCTGTAACCTGTGCTTCCATATAAAGTCGGCTGCCATGTGAAATTTATTACACTGAATTTCAGGAGACTTTCTACTCTCCTAATACTTTGCACGCAGGGCATCAACATTCATCCATTTTTTTTGTTTCACTTTAATCTGATTTTACAGTTGTGACAGCTCTGCTAAAAAAGCAGGTTAACAAATCTCTCAAGATGCTCCATAAAACACACCAGCGATGGCTCCTCGAGCTGCAACAATGTCTCTGTATTAGTCTTCTAATGTTATTATACAGTAGGCCTGTATTGTGAGAAACTCAGGGGTCCCATCAGTTTCTTTCTGCACTGATGAAAAGTGTCTCCTGCCTAGAGCCAACTGTTAGTTTGCACTTCTTTAACCAAGCATTTCCAAAAGTGGAAGACTGAAAGTTACCACGTATAAGCCGTATTTATCTCTTCAGCTTAAGGCTATGCCCACACAGCTACGTTTTTTGTTAATGGTATTTTTAAATGAAAATGATCTCTGTCTACATTAGTAATTTGCCAGCATTTATGAAATTTGCTAAAATGACAGAAAACACATGTGATGTAGCTGTTCAAATACACTGGCCACATGTGCTTCGGTTAAAAAAGGAAGAGGAAGTGTCCTCCACACTAGAAATTCATTTGCAGCTTGTTTAGACACACAGACAACAGAAATGTCAAAAAAAGAAACAAAATGGATTGACAATGAGATGGAATTGTTATTGAGAGTAATGCACAAGTATGAGGCGAGCAAAACGGCAGAGAAAATGTAATGAGCAGGATCCACTCATGGAAGGGCCACGTAATAAGCAGAAACCAATGGGAGTGCGATAAGAGTCTGTGTTTTCAAAAGTCTCTGTTTTCATCCATCCACACTGCAAAACTGCCGTTCTCAGAAATGTACAATCCTGGAGATGGTTTTCAAAAGTTTTGAGGGTTAAAAACCCCAGGGATGCATGGATTAAAGGTGAAATGTAATGTCTGCCTTTTTAAATGAAAAAACAGTAATGTAGACGTAGCCTAAGACACCGCAGAGCCTTCTATAAGCAACAAACACACGGCGTCAGTCTTTAATTGTGCACCGAAAAAGCTCCAAACAGGCCATCCAATTCATTCAAACTGTAGCAATCTGAGCCAGCATTTCCTCTTGTGATTGGAATGAATCCTTTTGGCAATCCACATCACTCAGAATAAATGCTAAGGAGGTCAAAGTACTGTATATATAACCAGTGCTTTTACCATACTGTATATAAATGGAGTAGTTAGGGATAAACAAATGAAGAACACAGAAGTACTAAGTAACTTAACACTAGAATTACCAGAGCCTACGAAAAAACTCGTAGATCCATCCCACCTTAAATCGCTTCACACCTCTCCATCAGCGTCTTTTGTCCTGTAAATGTGTCGATAAGCAGCAAGCAGTCTGCTATCACATCCCCCACCGCCACACAGTTTTTTCAGCTCATGTCTCTTTACCTGCGTGTCAGTTGCTTGGAGTTGTATAGAGTGAGAAGTCAAGCAAAATGACACCTTATATAAATACTATATCATTATTTGGAACACATGCATTTCATGTGTGTTCCGTGTCTACAACAATCTATGTAAAACACATCATTAAAACAGAAACATTTTTCATGTTTTAGTAATAACTGACAAAATCTAGACATGAAGTGTATAATGTGTTAAGCCTGAATTCCAAATATCAAATAAACACTTTCACAAAAGGTACAAATATAACAGAACAAGTGCACTTGTATTCAAGAATATAACTGCAGAAAAAGAACCCACGTTAGGGTGCGACATTGACACACGCATTTGCTACCACCGCTTTGGTGGCAGAATGGTATCAACTGTTGACTGATAATCAAAACTTTACAGATTTGATCCTGGACGAGTCCGTTTTGAGAAGTGAGCTGCTCTTATTCTTACTATTTTAGAATAAAAAACATACATTTGATTTCAGTCTGTAGCAGCCGGTGTAAATGTATAATACTTGTAAAGGTTAGCTTTGTTTTTTTTTTTTATTCTCTCAGTCGCGTTCACGATCCCACCCTCATCTGACACTGCTGTTTTCACATCGCACTATAACAGAGGTGAACTCAGATCATGACGACGGTTCTGCATCAGAGCAAGAATGCACGTCGCACTTTTGCCATCGCTGTGCTTTGTATATGTACACAGGAAGCTCTGCAGTCTACTTGTGACTTTACGCTGTAGGAAGTAAGTAAATAAATAAAGGTAAATAAGTAAATAACATTCGATCTGGCTCTTATATACAAAGTAAGGCGATGGCAAAAGTGCAACGTGCATTCTTGCTCCGATGTAGAACCGTCGTCATGATCTGAGTTCACCTCTGTTATAACGCGTCTTTATGTGAAAACAGCAGTCATATGGGGGGGATCATGAATGCCACTGAGAGAATAAAACTGAATAAAAAAAAAACAAAGCTAACCTTTACAAGTATCATACATTTACACCAGTTGTTACCTCCTGCTAGCATTCTGTGACCACATTCCATATCTGTACAATCAGGCATCCTAGGCACCTGTTGGAATGATGGCACTTCAGCGGCCAGTAGGAGACATAAATTGGTTCTTCAAACGTCACACTTTTCTATCTCTCATACACTGAACTTTCTGCCTTTCGTACCAGTGGTGACCATCTTCTTGCACTTGTATGAACAAGAATTCAGTACAAGCACCATAAGCTAATAGCATAAAAGGTACCTATTTACAGTACATATATATATATATATATATATATATATATGGAAGAGAAGGTCTGTGATACGGTGTGCATATTTGCAGCTGGAGATCCACAAAGGGAGAAAAAAATGAATCACGTATCATAAAGTAGTTTTTATTCCTGAGCTTTCAACCCCTACCAGGGAGAAGGCCATCAACAGACACTTGGACATAAATCCAGCATAAGCAAACTTAAGAAGAACATGTTCATAATAAGTAAACTGTACCCCCCCCCCCCCGATCACACTGACTTAGCCAACCTCCACGTAATGTTTTGCTATATATTGCCTTTGATTCTTGTAAGTCTAAGCATTATCCTCTGATGAAGACCTCTGGTAGGGGTTGAAAGCTCAGGAATAAAAACTACTTAATGATACGTGATTCATTTTTTTCTCCCTTTGTGGATCTCCAGCTGCATATATATATATATATATATATATATATATATATATATATATATATATATATATATATATATAAAATCTTAACGGTTGGGTGTTTTTGTCATGCAATTGTCACATGATTACTCATGAACCGCTGGAGCCATACTCTTGATCTTAATCTTAAGCAAAAGTTTATGATATAAGCGCTGGTGAAGCAAAACTTGTACTTAGTAGCAACCCCCACAAAGTTATTGGGGTTTGCATCTTTCTTACAGCAACGTGCATACGCAAACTGATCGAGAAGGTCACATAACAGGGAGAAACAGAAGAGCAGTGACATCTGCTGCGTGTGAGGCAAATTTCAGAAGCTGATTATGTGATTGGGAGAAGAAGAATGACAGCTTCTCCATCGGCTGTACGCAACCTACTGGTACTCATAAGATGTGGCCAGCAGCAAACTCTCACAAAGTTACCAGGATTTGTGTCTTTATTATGGCAAACAGAATAGGCAAACTTATCAAGAAGGTGACATGGCAGAGAGAAAAAGAAGAGCAGTGACATCTGTTGAGTGTGAAGCAAACCACTGAAGCTGATTACATGATAGAAAGAAGAAGAATGACTGCCCCAGCATCCACTGCATGCAGCCTACTGGTATTCGCCAACTACTGAGGCTGGAATTTTGATCTTGAAAGTACTAAAGTTGTGTGTACAAAATTAAAATGTCAAGAAAAGTGCAATTGTACCTGCAATCAAATAAGAAAAATGCCCATCTCATTGACAACTGCAGAATCCAGATCAGTGCAGAAGGAAGAAAAATAGTCTCTATAAAATGTATGTACTGTGCTAATGAGAAACAGGGCAAGGTTAACAGCACAGTTTAAAAATTATGAGTAACTGAGATACAGACAGGATGCAGCATTCACTAAGAGTGGCACGAACCTAGAGTAAGTGCCAAGGATGCCAAAGTTTATGGAAAAGAGTGTATTATTAAATAAAAAATGAGCAAAAGGAAAGGATAAGATGAGAAGTAACAAAGTATCAAATAATTTTACAGAAACAAATACCCTAGCTGCCCCGCTGGATCTAACTACACATGACATACACTTCTCTTTGTGTGGTGGAGGGTCATATATATATTTTTCCACCCAGAAATAGCAACAAAGTTACTCCTTGCTATTATCTCTTGTGCCTTATCCTCAAATCCCAAGTTGTTATTTCTCCAAACTATTGCAAACTTTCTAACTCACTTTCCAACTCAAAAGTCAACAGTTCTATTGTTAAAAGGGGCTTTTAAGCCCCAGCCATGAACTCGGATCCAAGATGGCATGTAGAAGCCCTGCTGGCATATGCCTAGCTTTAGTTCTAGGTGCTCCTGCACTTCCAAACTCCAACCATTATTAAAAGGGCCAGACAACCCGCAGTTGGCTTGACCACTGCAATACATAAAACTGGGGCAAGTACGACACATTAAGAACACACAGAAGAACATAAGAAATTTGACAAAGAGGGGACCATTCAGTTAATCAAGCTCATTCATTTAGCTAATAGCTAAGCTGTCCCAATATCTCATCCAGGTACTTTTCAATGGTTGTCAAGGTTTCTGCTTCAACTACAAGACTCTGTAGTTTGTTCCAGATCCCCACAACTCTTTTTGCAAAGATGTGTTTCCAAGCTTCAGTCTTAAATGCACTTCCCCTTAATTTCCACTGGTGTCCTGAAGCATGTGATTCACCTTTAAGTTGAAAGAATTGACTGAATTTACTTTATAAATGCCTTTGTGAATTCTGAAGACCTGGACTAGTTCCCCTTACAGTCTCTTCTGCCCGAGACTAAGCAGGTTTAATTCTCTGAGTCTGTCATATCCTTAAGTCCTGGGATGCACCTGGTTGTTCTCCTCGCTGGTATGTCTTTGTATGTAGCGTAGTGACCGCTGCACACAATACTCCAGATGCGGTGTTATATTCTAAGCATAATGTCATTTGATTTTGTAATGTAGTGCGTATTGCAACAAGTGAGCTTAAGGAAGAAGTCGGGACAAGCTGGTGTCTTGCAGTGGCCGATGGCGTTGTCTGTCTACTGGTAATGTGGTGAGTGTCATTTGTGAGCTTGATCATTGATCGAACAGGCGTTCGGCTTGGGAGGCTTACTAGCCATTTGTACAGTCTCAATCATTTCCGATGCCACTAGCCACGAGTATGCATTTGCCAGCTCTTAATTTCTCCAGGGGAACACGTCGCTGAAGTGCGTATTTGCGCATGCTGGAGACAGTCAGGGTGAAGTATGCAGGCGCCCCCACGTAAACGCTGCTGCTTAGAACCTGCGCGTGCACGCGAAGAGGGAAGAGGTATGCTTCTAGCCTAGGGTTGCCAGATTAGAAAATTAGAAATACGGGACACTCTTAAAATCTCCCTCTATATTACTATATATATAAATGTATACATGCCCCTTACACACCCAGACCAATATATTATATAAAAGTAGAGACATAAGTTAAAAACATATAGCAATGATTTTAATGGGTTATGAGGAAAACAAAAGTAAAATCATTTGAAAATTATTTACTGAAAGTGCAATTACATACGCCACAGTTTGCTTCATAACAGCTTCTGCCTTGTTTGATAAAAGTCCATTCGCTGGAATATTCATCATGAAATTTACACTTACGTTTTGGCATCTTGGGATGGATGGATGGATTAGTTTTTAAGTTAGAAAAAAAGTTTGCCATGGCAAGTAGTAACAACCCACTTTGTTGACGCTGTATGTTGCAATGCTGATACAGAACTACACAGCAGCGCGGCTGGAGAGCAAAACGCTAACAGTGTCGCTGTCCTCCATCAACCACAGCAACTGAACAAGTTGCAAACAGGCAGCAAACACTTGTTTCCTAGTTACATTTAGGTTATTTTCATCAAGAGAATCTGAGAAAAGAAAGTATAATTACTTATAAAGTTACAACTAAGTACCGTTAGAAGGTAGTAAAAATATATTTTTATTACGAAATTTGAAAATGAACTAAATACGGGACATTTGGGTGTCCCTGAAAGGTCAGTACGGGATTGGGGACAAAATGATCAATATATAACGGACGTCTGGCAACCCTGTTCTAGCCAGTATCAATTGATAGGCTGGAGAAAATATAAATCAAATGGGGGTGGATGGTTTTATGTTTCGAGGGCAACTCCACGTTCCTGTCTGGTAGCTGAGGAAAGCCTGTGAGTTACCTGTTTGAAGTTGAGCCTACATTGCCTTTTGAGTATATGGCTGAGCATTTTTTTAGTAGCCATAGTATGGACAGACTGTTTTGGTTGTTTTTTGGGGAGAATTATAAGGAAGTTAGGAAAGGTGGGAGCTAGGAGAGGAACACATGTTTTAAAGTAGTAATAATAATAATAATAATAATAATTCATTACATTTATATAGCGCTTTTCTCAGTACTCAAAGCGCTATCCACACAGGGAGAAAGTAATATTTATATACTGCATATCCTTTTTTAGGAACTTGTACATTTACTGTGCATTTTGTGAATTACTTATTTTTCTCAGCAAGGTGTTGTTTATTTATTTTGTTTTGGGTTAAGTTCTGTATCACTTTTAAAGTGCACTTGTATGTTCTGATTGTTTATACTGTATTTAATGGATTTTGGCAACAACAAAAGCAATTTTCTTTGCACAAGTACACCTTTGTACATCTCCCTCTTTGCCCAACTGACTCCTCGGTCCCACATACCCTTTGTCCTGGTGTCTTGCCTGCAATTACTGATTGGTTAAGTACATCAGGGCATTGGAAGATTTATATAGAACAGTTTTTAAAATACTAGGGGGCTCTGCCCCCTGCTCGTTTCGCTTGCCTATCCCCGGGTTTGGTTTACCAGATATACAAATAAAAGAGATTGTTATTTTCATGGGAATTGTTACATATGCATTATTTTCACTTTTACTTTAAAACTTTTGTAAAAACAATACTTGTCCTTTATTTCCAGCCCCGGGCGTGGTTACATCTCTATCTCTCGCAGGACGTATAACGCTGCACTCTTTGTGATGGGGGTGTGGCTGAACACACGCTAAGTAGATGCTGTCGGATCATCTGCTGGTTTTCTGCTGCTGGTGAGCTGCATGTTTTGCTTGTCACTTGTCGTTTTAAGAGCTGGGAGCACATGAAGCGTGACTGCCAAAAGCAATCCAACAACTGCTAGGTTAGATGTCCTTGGACTTGTTTTAAATGATGTCTCACTGCCTTGTCTCGTGTGACATTGTAAAAACAATACTTGTCCTTTATTTCCAGCCCCGGGCATGGTTAAATGTCTTTCTCGCAGAATGTATAACGCTGCTCGCGTTGTGAAGGGGGGCTGAACACATACTAAGGAGAAACGGTCGGATCATCTACTGCTGTTGCTGCTGTCGCGCTGCCCGTCGATCATTTTAAAGCCTGAACAGCAGCTGTCCTTTTGCCACTTTGCGTCTCTGCCGCTTGCGGTGGGAGGGGGGTTAGGGTGGCTGAAAGCACGCAAGGAGATGTAGTTGGATCATCTGCTGGCATTCTACTGTTGGCAGGCTGCATGTTTTGCTTGTCGCTTGCTATTGTTCTAAGAGCTGGGAGCAAGTTAAAGTGTCTCTTGCAGGACTTCAAATTGTCTTCCGAGAAGATCACGTCTCGTCTCCCTAGAATCCCTCCCCAAGATTTTTTTTATAATCGAGAGAATAGAGAGATAACGTAATATTTTATCTGCCTTTTTAATCATGACAGCACATTGATTAGATGATGAAAATGTGTCAACACAAACCCCTAAATCCTTTTCCCGAGGTTGCTTCATTTAATGGTTTGTCTCCCATCATGCATTCATAATTGATGTTTCTTTTTTCCCCGTGTAGCAATTTTTGTGCTTTTTCACATTAAACCACACTTTCCAGGTGTTCATCCAGTTCTGAAGCTTATCTGAGGCTTTCTGAATTGTTTTTGCTGCCCCCTCTATGTCTGCTATTGCTCCAATTTTAGTATCATCTGCAAATTTCACAAGTTTACTAACAAAAACGAAATCTAAATAAACCTAAAACACTAAGGTCTGTGTGTCCAGTCCATCAGAGCAATCTGATTGGCCAGTTTGGCTTTGGTGACACAACAAAGGAGGAAGTGCATGTGTGAGACACACGAGGAGGTGTAAAGTTGCACACTGAGAGAGTTGCCTTCAAAGATGGAAAGTAAAAAAAACTGGACAGGAGTCCAAAAAAGGCACCTCGGAAAGTCTGAGAAGCTGGCTTTACAGGAACACGGTGAAGAGACGTTTACATACACGCAAATACAATGGAAAGGTGCTGAAGGTACATGTACGACAAAAGATAGCAACAATTTTTTAATTATTATATTACCTGTTTTTGATCGGTACCATGGCTAGTCATTAAAATAAATCAGAAAATGTAATGGTCCCAGGACACACCCCTGAGGGAAAACTCTGATCACATCCCCTATCTACAGATCTTTCCACTTTAAAAATACTCTCTTAAATTGCACCATATTAATAAATAAATCATAATAGTACAATATATTATGCCGATATCAGATTGCAATGGAAAAAAAGAAAAAACAGATTGTACTATCCACAGATCTCATGTCTCCTTGGCTAGCTCTCAGAACACTCCATAAACACACCATGGAACAGATAAACAGATGATTTTGGCAGAATCCATCAAAGGTCTGGTCGTGTGTCTGTCATTGGTGATGACATAAGTTCGGTTCTTTTTTTGATGAATCTTTATCTCATTCCATATCTGTCAAACTCAGTTTCACCTGAAAATCGCTTTATTGACTAATCAGGATTACAGTCCAAGTAGACACCAGCCCTGCTCTGCTCCCTGCTGCTTTAGCCAGATTTAGACTGCTACTGAAGTGAAAGCCAGAAAGGTCCAATCGACTCCAGTGAGGCTCTAAGCTTTTAATTTGGTGATGACCCTTGAACACCTCTGGTCACCCCTCAAAGCTCCTAGTAAGAGTACGGAAAATATAAAGCTGTCAAAAATAATCTAGCGGAAAATAGTAAGCAGTACTAATTGCTGCTGCATTTGGGCTGTTAATAAAAAAAAGAGTCAGATATCAGAACTTGATCCAGGAAAAATACAGCTTAATTAAAGAAGAGTAGACAGGAAACGTAAAGACATGATATGCTGCCAACTTTGCTCAAAACAGGATGATAAACTGCAGGCCATCTGAAATCCATTCGAATTTCTGAACTTTTTTAAGGTTCTTTTTTATTATTTCCATTTTTTTATTAAACGCCATTGAATGCTTTAAATCCAAACCATTTGTTAACATAATGGTAGTCTATAAAAGAAAAGTGAGTCCAGATTGGGGCTGCAGTGGAGAAATAAGCAAAGACAGCAGCAGAGACTTCCCTAGTGACAAGTAAGCTCTGAAATGTGACTAATTTAAATTTTATATACTGTAGTGCTTTTATTTTCCTGTTGTGCATCCACAACACACTAAACTAAAATCACATGCAATAAATTCAATTTCAATATTCATAAGGTACACCTTTAAACAACATCATACTGAGACTGTACATACAGTATGGTACTTGCAAGAACTGTGTGGTGGCTGTGGAGATGAGAACAACAAAACTTGGACTGCTATACAAATACCTGGACTGAGCTTTACTTTGCTGTACTCTGAATCAATAATTTTTTTGTCTGAATTCAGAATCTTCAGAAAGTAAAAGTACATAAAGCAGGGCTTCATCTGCAGTACAATAGAATGACGATCAGATCAGAAGGAGCCACAAGACATCTCATCCTGGCACCTTACCCCATGCTGCAACTTAACTGTTTATTTGTTTGCAGCCTGGATCAACAGATCAGCACTCGCCACAGTTACTCCCTATAAAATGTACTTAAAGGTTCATTTATAAGCTAGTCAGACAATGATTAGATATCAGAAATATAAAATAAATAATTGATTATGTGGTACAAAATAATCCAGTGGTAATGGTAGTATTTTACCAATGACCATTAGAAGGTGACTACAACGATGCAGCAATCAATCTTAACTTTATACAACAAAGAGCCACAACATTAAAACCACCTGCCTAATATTGTGTAGGTCCTCCAAAACAGCTCTGACCGATCAAAAGATCGACACCACAAGACCTCTGAAGATGTTCTCTGATATGTGACATGAGGCAGCATACCCTTTAGGTCCTGTAATTTGCAAGGTGAGGCCTCCATGGATTGAACTTGTTTTTCCAGCACATCACACAAACACTTGATCGGATTGAGATCTTTTAATAATGGAGGCCAAGACAGCTCCTTGAACTCCTTGTCACGTTCCTCAAACTATTCCTGGACATGTTTTCCACTGTGGAAGGGTGCATTATCCTGCTCAAAGAAGAAATTGCCTTCAGGGAATGCCATTGCCATGAAGGTGTGTACACGGTCTGCAACAATCTTTAGGTAGGTGGTATGTGTCAAAATAACATCCACATGAATGCCAGGACACAAGGTTTCCCAGCAGAACTTTGCCCACAGCATTACACTCCCTCTGCCAACTTCACTTTTTCCCATAGTGCATGCTGCTGCCATCATATGCTTGAATAAACAATACATGCACGCTTGGCCAACCACATGATCTAAAAGAAAACACGATTCATCAGACCTTTTCTATTGCTCCATGGTTCAGTTCTGATGCTCATTCTGACCCATCAGTGACTACCCGGCCCCATGCCCAGCACACTATGATGCACTGTACCTTCTGACACCTTTCTCTCATGGCGAACATTAAGTGTTCCACAATTTGTGCTGCAATAGTTCTTCTGTGAGCTCAGACCAGACTGGCTAGCCTTCGCTCCCCACATGCATCAATGAGCCTTGGACGGCCATGACTTTGTTGCAGGTTCACCAGTTGTCCTCCCTTGGACCACGTTTGGTAGGTACTAACCACTACATATTGTGAAACACCTGCCATTTTGAAGATTCTATGACCTAGTCATCTAGCCATGACAAGTTGGCCATTTTCAGAGTCACTCAGATCCTTACACTTTACACCTTGCCCATTTTTCTTGGTTCCAACACAACACCTTCATAAACTGACTGTTCATTTGCTGCCTAATCTTTCCCAACGTTTGACAGGTGCCACTATAATGAGATAATCAATGCCATTCACTTTATCGGTCGGAGGTTTTATTGCTGTGGCTGATCAGTGTGTAATTCCCTTTACAAGTGCTGTGAGTTAATGATGTTTATGGACATCAAGACAGAGAGCCAGGAAAATTATGCAACATTAAAAAACAAGAGAAGAAAAGAAAGAACACAAAATAAGCTGCCTTTTAGGACTTTATGTGACATATGCCCTTACTGAGGGCATCTGTGTTCAATGAAACTTGAGGGATCCTTGGTATGATGGATACAAAACCCTGTGCAAGTCCAAACTATCATGCTTACACATGCATCCACACTCACTCTAAGATAGTAAATTCTTGCTGATTGACCTTAGGACAATTATGTTTAGGATATTCTTTCAGAAAATTAGTTAAATAAATCTTATTTTAAATGATACACCAACCTCCACTCAGAGTACTAATAAGGTTATTTGTATTTCAAACCACTTGTACATTTTTCAGTCAGCCAATTAACCTATCAGTTAGGAATTCACTCTACCCGTGCTCTTGCTCAATTAATAAATAAAGCTATCAATCAATTAATCAATCAATTGAACATATTGTTGGTAGCTAAACTTTGGAACTTTAATCAGTAATATCTAATTTATTCATTCCACTGTGAATTTTGTGGCTGGCATGGGTGGGGATATAGGAGGTTGTGGATATTTAATGAATACAGAAATAGGAAGAGTCTGCCTCATTGTCTGAAGACAGCTTGTTCACCTCACAGCACAAAAGTCGCATATAAAAATATGAAAACAGTAGGTTATACAGTGGAACCTCTAGATACGAGTTTAATTCGTTCCAGAACTGAGCTTGTATAGCGAATTTCTCGTATCTAGAACAAACTTCCCCATTGAAAATAATGGAAATCCAGTTAATCCGTTCTGCACCCCAAATATATTAACATAAAAATCAATTTTCCTAATAACACTGATAAATTATATATACTGTAGTCTACCTTTAATAAATAACACTGGTAAATAATATAACTGATTATTAAAAGAATCAAAACAGGTGTCCAAAGTGCAGTAGAGCATTCAATAAATCTTTAAATAAATAATCCTTAAAACAGTTGTGAAGTGGAGGTTTAAAATACACAAGAATAACAATCCTTTAACACGAGGTTAAAACGTCAACAAGAAGCAGTCTTTAAAAACAGATGACAATCCCCGGTGCTTCTTCTCTGTTAGCGTCTCACCTGCGGGCTCTGCAACAGGCGAGACACTCTTAATGCAGCTGACCTTCTCTACACCATCCTGCTTCAGCTGTTTGGCTCGCCTGTTCAGCTACACGCGAGCCTGCGCGAGCCTGCACTTGCCTGCCTGCCTGCCTGCCTGCCTGCCTGCCTGCCTGCCTGCCTCCTGCCTTCTCTCTCTCTCTCTCTCTCTCTCTCTCTCTCTCTCTCTCTCTCTCTCTCTCTCTCTCTCTCTCTCTCTCTCTCTCTCTCTCTCTCTCTCTCTCTTTTATTTTACTTCTTCTCCCCCTTAACCGGCTCGCGCTTCTCTATATATGCGGGGAGGACATGGCAGCTGCAGCCCATCAGCCACAGGAACAATCATTGATGTGGGCAGTTTCCCACCTGTGCACTTAAGTGAGAAACGCAGACACCGCAGATCGCGGCTCGCAACTGCTACCACGCCCCCTCGCTAAGCCGCGAGCTATACCCACAGCCTGGCTCGTGGCTCGTTATGCGAGCCAATGCTCGTATTTAGAGCTGAATTTTTCGCTCATACTTTCCTCGTATTTTGAATTTCTCGTATACAGAGGTGCTTGTATCTCGAGGTTCCACTGTATCAAGAAGTAGGTCAATCAAACTTTCGAAGAATGATATGTGACTATAAGGCCACTCAATTCTTACCTTCTGCCACACTTTGATGAAATACAGCTCTCTGGAGAAATTAAAGAAGACATTTGTGTCATAGGCATCATCTCCAGCATTGGAAATGGTTACATTTAGAGATATGTTCTTCACAGCTCCTAGGGCCAAGTACTGTTTGCTTTCCATCCTGTCATAAGAGCAAAAGGGAATCAAAAACATCACATTAATTTATTGATAAATGCTATGCAGCCCAATTACCACATTTTCCACAAAATAATGCACAATATGAAAGACTAAACAAATATTGTAACATTGTGCTTGAAACATTGATAACCAATTGCAGGACAAACTAGTTAGTATAGTGTACCCAGACTAGAGCTGCTGATTAGCTGTGCATACTGTATTTCTTGATAATTAGTCATTTGTACAGTGATATAAGTGATACAATATTTTTGAACTGTTACGAACCCTACTCTATTCTGTTTTTCTTCTCGGTATCTGAATGTGGCATTTGGTTTCACTGCTCTACTGCCAGGCTGCTCTACTAGATTGATCATCTCAGATAAAGGAGCTTTGAATCTTTGGATCTTTGGACTTGGGGTAGGCAGCCAGTTACCCATGGTCTCCAGGACTGTAACTTTGTTATTGACTTTCGCTTTTACAATTAATCTTCTCCTTTGTCAACAGGACAAACTTTGCTTGTTCATCAGTTAATTAATGGACAAATATTGTTGATACCCATTTGTTTAATCAGCTCTGCCTTGTTCTTAGTGTGTTTTAACAAATCTGCTTTTATATGTGTACCAATTCTGTATTTATTAAGTTTTATATTCTGTACTGTACTTGTATTTTAACTGAGAATTGTTCACAGTACTCTATGCTGCACTCAGTGAAGAGAGTTATACAAAAAACAAGTTGTATTGTATCATACTGTTATCATGAGACAAATGTAACACACTCCTCTGTTCTACCTTAAACATCTGTGTAGTAATTCTTATTACAAAGAATGCTTTATAATTATATAAAATTATAATTTCCTTAAAGGTGTTTTCACATCTAGTTTATTTGGAGCAGTTTTTTCAAACTCTGGATCGATTTCCGTCAGAGTCTTGTTCGTTTAGATGTGAATGAAGTCAACCACTCTGTGTTGCAGACCAGGATGCTTTAGAAATTGTGGTCTCAGTGTGGCATCACACAAACCCTGGAGAAGTCCACATAAAGTATGTACCTGTTTGTTATCTGACATGGGACTGAACTAACTGCAGGAAATATTGTGCAATATGGCTAACATTTGTGCATGCTGTGGTAGTCATGCTACAAAAATGCTGCAGGTGATTAGGCAATTGCATTATAAACCATAAACACGCACATCCATACAAATATAACCCAGTTCACACAGAATAGCTTGCATAGTCGGTCAGAGCAAGCCTAACACCTGATTCGGCTTGGAGCCAGTCTATCTCTCTTGGGATGGGATAGCAGTTGACCACATCAAAAACAAGTTGTAAATTCACTTGTGATCAGGTCATTTGAGCCATATACAGAGGTGGCAAGAAATGAATAGTAGTGCCCTGTGTTCCCAGCGATCAAAACCCCTAATAATACACAACAATAGTGATGTATGCAGGTGGCGTGATCTCTAAATGCGATTGCTCTTCAGACATGATACGAACACGTGGAGACACATTAACTTTGATGCAATGTGGTAAATGATAATCAGATATTCCAAAAATACAGTATTAACAAGTATTAACTGTTAAGAAAGTAGACAAGTAATTTGAGAGAAACTAAATACAGGTTACATTCATAGTAAGCTACTAGAGAGTAAATGTGCAACATCATACAGTTAAATGAAACTGGCCTGAAGTGTCTACTCTCTAAATGAAGCTGAAGACATCACTGTGTGCCCTCAGCAGAGTTTGCCATCATCTATAGGGTCATGTCCTTTCAGCAGTATGTAAAGAAGCCCATCGTTTTCAGCTAAACATCTGGCTATCAGATGATATTAATTGTGCTCAACAGACAAACCACAGAAATTAATGCAAATGTGGTGGTACACAAAAGCAGCTGTTATTGACCCTCTATAAAAAATAGTCTCTTCCCAAAGAAAGAAGTCCTCAACACGCAAAAGAGGTGTTGATTGTTTGTTTCTGGTTTACTTAAAGGTTTGCATTATGAAATGCAACCAAACTAACTGGAGATTGAACCAAAATATCTAACCATGTCCCGATTTAGCACAAAGCAAACAGACTAGACAGACAGAACTTTTTTGTCTGCATGGGAATTTGCCTTTTACAGAATCACTTTAAATAAATAGATAAATAAATAAAGAGAAAAACCAAGCAAAATGACACCTTTTATTGGCTAACTAAAAAGATTACAATATGCAAGCTTGCCTGAAGAAGGGGCCTGAGTTGCCTTGAAAGCTTACATATTGTAATCTTTTTAGTTAGCCAATAAAAGGTGTCATTTTGCTTGGCTTTTCTCTACATTCATAATGGCTAACACGGTACAACACCCTAGTACTAAATAAATAAATAAAAACTTAGACACACACACTATAGTCTGGACACACACCAGAATGTTTAAAAAGGAAGAAAACTTTTGATTTGACAGTTCCAGTCACAGTGAGGCATTACATAGGCATATTGTTGTTGGTATAAAGGAGCTCCTGTAGCATTTCTTGACACACTTCTGGTGAATGATTTGTTGACTGAACATACTCCTTGTTAGTGTGTCAGAGAGAGGATGTGCACCATTGTTCATAATGGCACTCTGTTTTATTTTCATTCTCTCCTTTGCTACAACCTTCAGGATGTCCAAAATGTGTCCCATAACTGAGCTTGCCCTTTTAATTTGCTTGTTAATTTGGTGGGCCTCTCTTGATATGATGCGACCAGCCCAGCACACCACAGTATAGAAAATCTCACTGGGCATCACGAATTTGTAGAAGATGTGAAGGATGTCACTTCCCACATTAAAGGAGTGCAGTCTCCTAAGAAAAAAGAGCCTGCTCTGCCATTTCTTAAATAGTTCCTCTGTGTTCCGAGACCCATTTAACTTGTCATTGATGTGGACACTTAAGTACCTGTAGGAGTGGACCACCTCTGAACAGTGACCAGACATAGAGGCTCTACAGTTTGGTGAAAGTCAATAACCAGTTCCTTGGTTTTGCTGATGTTAAGATGCAGATAATTATCTTTGCACCAGTAAACAAAGTTCTCCACCTGACTCCTATACTCTGTGTCTCTCTCTCATCAAGGCACTCCATAAGTGTTGTATCATTTGAGAATTTCTGCTAGTGATATGACCTGGTTCTATATTTGTAGTCTGAGGTGTACAGAGTGAAGAGAGAAGGAGGCAGGACTGTTCCTTGTGGTGCTCCAGTGTTGCTCATGTCCATAAGCACAGTCCTAGGGATGTGAAAACACCTGCGTTTTTTGTTACTTATGTCTCTACAACAACTAATCAGTGTTCCAGTTTTAAAAGATACTCTTTAACACTGGAATTCCTGAAGCCTACGAAAAAACTTGTAATCCCGGCCCACCATAAATCCCTTCACACCTCTACCATCAGCGTCTTTTGTTTTGTAAATGCTTCGATCAGCACAAGCAGCAAGCAGCCTGCTGTTCCATCCACCACCTTGACGGAGCTCAGCTCGGGCAAAAAGTTCTCCCAGCTCAAGCCAAGGCTCCTTATCTGCGTGTGAGGTGAGGTTCCTCAGGAAGTCTAGTGTTAAAAATAACGTAATAGATTTAAGTGATATGAATTTTTTATTAAAACCCAATTGTAAGACACTTTGAAACAAAGCATTCTGTGTTTCTGGATCATTGCAGTTAGCTGCTATTGTTAATACATGTGCTTTGAAAAGCACAATCTACTATAAATGATGGCTGACAAATTAGCTAATTTTTAACTTTATCATGAGAGTGTTCACTTTGAGAAGTGTTTTTTTAAAATAAATGTGGACAGAGATGTGGATCATTGCTCTTGCTATGTCTGTAACTTCTTTTTGAAAGCTGCTCTAGACAAGTATTACATTTTTAGAATATCGAACTTGACATTTTAGTTAATCCCCATTGTATGTAGAGGTGCCATATAAAATAAATAAAATAAAACACATTTGTGAAACAATTAATTTTTCTGCACACTGTCATGAGAGTATTAGCTTAGAAAGGTGCTTCATAAAATGAATACTGATGAGGGCATCAATTCTGTTACACACAGCTTTGTCAGTAATGGTGTAGGAATTATATATCAAATAAACGGAAAAATTGCACTTGGTAGTTTAGTAAAGCACTTTTCCATTGGTTGCCACCTTAAGGATATCACATGAAAGACTTCAGATGTCAGGAATATCCATTTAGCCTTCGTCCGACTAATCATCTTCCTACCTATTGTGAGGAGCTGAGGTCTACCCCTACAACACTGGGTTCAAGGCAGAAACCATCTCTGGACGGCACTGCACTTGATGTTTCACTTTGAAAAGAGCTATATAAAATTCTGGAAACTTAAAACTGGTTGCTTCTGGTTGATGCCATTGTAAAGTCATTCACTTCAAAAAGCACCATTATAATAATATTGAGAGCCTTCTGGATTATGTAATTTAATAATTATATTAAACACTATTATGAGAGAGAACACTTTTGAAATAAGTCATGTAAAACAGATTTTTAGCTTCTTGAAAATCTGAAATCCATAATTTTGTTCAGCATCACTCACCACTCACAAAAGATAATTACTAACAGACTTTTGGAATATTGTAAAAAAAACTCTGAAAGATGCTACAGCACTCAACATGCTTTATTTCTGAAAAGCTGTGCCCACATGCTCCTTTAGAAGACTTTGTCCAAAATGCTCCCAATGAAAGGCATGATCCAAAAGATATACTGTACTGTATTTTGTTTGCCCATAACAATAAGTTCATGAACGACTTGTAAAGTATGAAATGCGTGCTTTTCCGATGAGTCACGGTGCAACGTGCAATATGCGGCTCTTTGGGCTTTTCTGTCCTTTCCTGACAAACACGAATGAGTAAGCACTTCTCATAGTTCTGTGGAACATTTCAGATCTCCTTGTGCTTTTTCATATTTTCTTTTGTAATGAGATCTGGGAATCTTGAGTGTTCGCCAAATGCAATGCTTTCACAATATTACTGGCACACAAGCTCACTTCTTGCAGCTCTCTTTATCCTACATGTATACCTTTGTCTGAAAGAGGTAAAAACGAAATTAAAATCAACCTGCAAAATCAAAGGCTTTGTCTCTGTCAGAAAAAAGCTAAATGCTAAACATGCGAATGCTGCAGTTGGAGGCAGGATTTAGACCGTCAGCCCTCTACCTTTCCCATCGCCATCTTGGTAAAATGACAATACAAACACAACACTGAGTTTTGTGCCACATTACATTTACATTTATTTCCTTATCATTTGCTTTTACTCAAAGTGACTTATCAACAAGGTCAACATAGCTGAATAAACATCAGTCTGGAGCACTGTTTAGGAACAAGTGTTACATGACAGAGTTTCAAAATTGATCACCACAAGGGTAGCCTCGCAAGGTCAGGCTGCTCTACAACTCATTAAAAAGTGTGTAGTGAACAGCGGAGAAATCTGGAGCTGCAAAGGCTATATCTACAGGGCATCTTCCTAAAACATCTGCTCCAAATTCCTCCAGTCCGTGTGTTTAAAACTACCACTGGGGTTTAATAGAGAGCAAAATATACTGAACAAAACTCTTGACATTGAGAGAAAATCAAAAGTTAAAATGGTTGTTATCCATTCAGGAGTTCGGTAGCACAAGTTAACTGAAGCTTAATAATTAATTTACACATTGCAATGAGTGCTGCGACAGTGGAGACTGACACACAGATGCATACACGCAGACCACTGCTGCTACTGGGCTCCACATGTTTGAGAAGTGCCTTTGTCCGCAACAGTATCTGTCTGTCATTTTAACTATTGCATCACTTTATGACATAACAACAGAAATAAAGTTTAGATAAGCGTTATGGTGAATGGATACACAACTATTAAAACGCTGAAGCTATTTTGTCACGGCATGTTTCCAATTAGACAGTAATGTCAAATTTCTTTAGGTATTTGTTTAGACATGTGTTCAGAAGGTGGATGTTGTGCGGCCTCATCTGTGTATCTACCGGTGGTGTTAGGCAGATTTGTTGATTCGTGGGTATTGAAATCTGCAGATCCTGTAGCTCTTCATTATCAACTCTCTTAGTGGCAGTCCTTTTGATGAAGTGTGACACACCGTTTACTTCAAATGCATATTTTGCAGTTCATATTTTATTGAATATAGCTGCCAATTATTTCAAGCTTACGTTGACTCCTACACTATTGTTGTAACGCTGAACAACAGAGAGGCCATGCAGCACCTACAACAACATATTATTCATGTTTATCATTTGTGCACTGATGTTGTCGAATGCCAATGTACAATCTGATGCTACAGAGAGATTTTTCCCTTGCATTATCCCTTGAATCATCATTTTCCTTCATTATAGACAGAATCTTGCTGTCTGTCAGACCAAGTTATTGAGAGCAAATGTGATCTTTGCATTTCAAAATCATCACTGCTACTCTGAGCGCCGCCTTCATGAGCCATTGGATTGGTTAAGAAATGTGAACCATCAAAGTGACCCCCCGTAATTCTAAGCACAATTAACTCATGGTTGTTGGCTTCAGCAAGACTACCACAAGTGAAGAGCTCAGAACAAAATACGGCTAGTTACAAGTCCTAGGTTACAAAAACCCAACAGCTAGACAGAAATTCAAAAGAGTCTTCAAACACTTTTTAAATACAATGAGGGAATCAGAATTTTGAATGGAGTTGGGTAGTTCGTTCCACCAGCTAGGAACTACACTTGAAAAGAGTTCAGACTGAGATTTGGTGCCACAAAGAGGTGGCCTGGGCTCTTCAGCAGAACTGAGTAGGCAAGAAGGACATACAAGAATTCACAAGTGTCTCCATAAATGTAGCTGCTGACTTGTTCACTACTCTGAAGGCAAGCATCAAGGATGTGAACTTAATACAGGATGCTACAAGGAGCCAATGTAGTGATCTGAAAATAAGAGTGACATGTGTCCGCCATAGCAGGCTGAACACCAGATGTGCTGCTGCTTTTTGAATCATCTGCAGCGGCTTGGTGACACGAGCAGGTACTCCCAACAGCAGAGAGTTGCTGTAGTCCAGACATGACAGGACCAAAGAATGCACCAGGTGCTGTGCTGCATACTCTGCCAGATATGGTCTGATATTGCAGATGTTGTATAGAGTGAATCTGAAAGACTGAAAGACAATTGCAACATGATTAGTAAAGGACAGCTGGTCATTGATCACCACTCCAAGGTTGAGTACAGACTCAACGACATGGTCGGTGAAGGACAGCTGGTCATCGATCACCACCCCAAGGTTGAATACAGACTCAATGACATGGTCAGTGAAGGACAGCTGGTCATCATTCTCCACCCCAAGGCTGAGTACAGACTCAATGACATGGTCACACTGACATGGTCAGTGAAGGACAGCTGGTCATTGATCACCACACCAAGGTTTAGTACAGACTTAGTAGGTGTTAGCAATAATAATGTGAGCTGAACAGAGATGGGGTGCTAAATAGATGGATGAATTCAGATAACAAGAATGTCCCTCTTTGCCACATTGAGCTGAAGATGGTGTTCTTTTTTGATTGTGATCTTAGTTTCAACAAACAAATTAGTTCCGTTGTAAAGGCTGTTTTTTTTTCCAATTTAGGATTATTTCTAAAGTTAAGCCCTTTCTCATGTTTCCCACACTAGAAATGGTTACCCACGCCTTTGTCTCTCTTCGATTAGATTACTGTAATTTGTTATATTTGGGTTTGAGTCAGCCTTAGACTACTCACTGACACAAAGACAAGAGAGCATATTTCACCGGTTCTAGCGTCTTTTCGCTGGCTTCCTGTTGCTTAGTGTATTTATTTTAAGATTTCATTGTTTGTTTTTAATGCACTACATGGACTAGCCCCTTCATAAATTGCTGATTTGATTATACCCTTATTGTCGACACAGATCACTACGATCTTCTGATCAGCACCTGTTGGTGGATCCACAGTCTCGTGTAAAACAAAGAGCGCTCATGACTTTTATTCCATAGCAACCAAGTTATGAAGCAAATTACCTCTTGTCATCAGATCAGATTCATCAATTATGCTTTTTAAATCTAAATTGAAAACTTGTTTATTTTCTTTGGTTTATAAATGATTTGTTAATGTGTTCTTTTATGCATGTTTGTATTATTTTATTTTATTGTTTTCTTAATGTATATACTGTATTACTGTATAGCACTTTGGTCACTTGATCCACTAGGATTAAAAGTCAAGACGGAGGTAAAGAATTTAGGGGTAATTATTGAATCTGACCAGAATTTTAAATCGCATATTAATCAGATTACTAGGACAGTATTGTTTCACTTAAGAAATATAGCAAACGTTAGACCTCTTATAACATTGCAAGATGCTGAGAAATTAGTTCACACTTTTGTTTTCAGTCGGCTAGATTACTGTAATGCACTCCTCTCGGGATTACCCAAAAAAAGACATCAATCAATTGCAACGAGTGCAGAATGCAACTGCTAGAATATTAACTAGGAAAAGAAAATCTGAGCACATCTCTCCCGTTCTGATGTCACTACACTGGTTACCCGTCTCATTTAGAATTGACTTTAAAATACTGCTTATGGTTTACAAAGCCTTAAATAATCTCGCTCCATCTTATATTTCAGAATGCCTTTCACTTTACACTCCAAATCGGAACCTTAGATCTTCAAATGAGTGTCTGCTTAGAGTTCCAAGAGCTAAACTTAAAAGAAGGGGTGAGGCAGCCTTATGCTGTTATGCACCTAAAATCTGGAATAGCTTACCGATAGAAAGTCACCAGGCTAATACCGTGGAGCACTTTAAAAACTAAAAACTTACTTTAACATGGCTTTCTCATAGCTTCATTTTAGTTTAATCCTGATATTCTGTATATGCATTTAATTATCAATATCATTCCTAGTGCCTCTGTAATCTGTTCTAACCCCTACTTTCTCTACTGTTCTTTTTCTGGTTTTCTGTGGTGCCGATCTGCGACACCACCACCTGATCAAAGCACCGTGCTGTCCCTACACTGATGGATTGAAGGCCAGAGGTCCACATGACCATCATCATCAAGTTCTTCCATGTGAACCCCGAAAAAAATGAGGACTGATTGTGAGGTAATTTATGTTAGGTAGAATGCCAAGAGGGGGCTGGGTGGTCTCGTGGCCTGGAACCCCTGCAGATTTTGTTTTTTTTTCTCCAGCTGTCTGGAGTTTTTTTTTTGTTTTTTCTGTCCTCCCTGGCCATCGGACCTTACTTTTTGTCTATGTTAATTAGTATTGCCTAATTTTATTTTTTATATTTTGTCTTTTTTCTTTTTCTTCATCTTGTAAAACACTTTGAGCTACATCATTTGTATGAAAATGTGCTATAGAAATAAATGTTGTTGTTGTTAACCTTGATTGTTTAAAAATGTGCTTTATAAATAAAATTTACTTACTTACTAATATACTTTCACCCAGGTTGCAACATGGCTGATACTGAGTGGTCCTCTGCAGGGAATGACCGGTACAGCTGCATATCATCTGCATAGCACTGATATGAGGAAACTTGGGGCAAGATGATAGGCCCTACTGAAGAGTTGTATACAGTGAAGAGTAGAGGGCCCAGCACTAACCCTTGAGGCACCCCCTGTGTTTACCTTGTGATCCTTTCACATCTTTCCTCACCAGGTCACATGGTAAGATCTGCCCAAGAGTTAGGACTTAAATTACACAGTGATGTCAAGGTAGCTCTAACCAGTCATATTGTGTGGACATCAGTAAGTAGGGCCATCTCGGTGGAATGGCCGCTCTGTGCAGGGCTCAAATAAGTTGAAAGAAAGATGTGGTTAAGTCTGTACTGGTAAAACTGTCACAATGGAGAAATGTATTTTTTCAATTCACATTTACACTGGGGTTCCTTTGACATCCCAAAGACATGCATGTTAGGCAAACTGGTGACATGAGTTGAGTGAGTGTCAGTGTGTCCTGCAATTGACTGATGTCTCTGCCTTGGGTCAAATGATCACAGAGTTGCTTCCAACCCTTTGCTACCCTATAACTGGATTATGCAGTTTCAGAAAATTGATTAATACACAATATCTTCATTATTTATTGTTCTAGCCAGTAGATTTCTATGTAAAGCTAAGAACCTACAGCTGAAAGTCACATTAAATCGACACTATAAGGAGTTAAAATCAGAGAGAAGCACTAAAGCTGATCATGAGCATTATGACAAAGTAATAGCCAACCACCTCTTGTAATAATCAGGGGCACGGTGGGGGGGATTATGCTGTTTTTTAGGAGTTCAGAGCTATAATCTGAACAAGTATCTTTTTCTCATCTGAAAAAATCTGAATGAAAGATATCAAGCATGTCTAAAAGTCACCCGCTAGGCAAGAGGGCAAACAGCAACCTTGTGGGACAAGAGATTGAAAAAGGAGGCACGTGGAGGTCATCCTGAGTCATGCTGGATGGATGAAGTATGGCAGGCAAAGAGTTTTTCTCCATGCAGAGATGTTATTTATTTAGGAATTATGTTCCATTCCTTGTTTCTGGGCACCAAGTCAAAATCTGATTCTAACTAAAGAAAGCAACCACAAGCTGCACCCCCGGCCCCCATTCATTTCGACAGTAAAGAGTTCCAAGCACCGTCAAGGAAGACCGCATGATCAAAGGGATATTTGGATATTATTAGCTGGCCCTTGTGTGCCCCCTGTACTATTAATCAAAAGACATGTGGCACCAAACTTATATTTTCACACTAAAACACATTGAAAATTAGGAATATCCAAATGAAGTGAAGAGTGTAACTACAACGAATAGCAAAATGTGAATGAATCTTCACAACAAACATTTTTTCTCAAGTTTTTGCCATTTTCAAAAGAAAGGCAAAGATCAAGCTGAGCAAAACACTTCAGATTCTATTTGAGCTACAATGTAAACAAAAATAGGCAACACAGTGCACGAATACAAGCATACAGACTCATGGGATATGTATACACCCTGTAAAGAGTGTCCATACACTAGTGTACTTATGTATTATGACCAGTAAGTGGTGTTGCAGCATCCCAAACTCTAGACACAACCACAATGACACAAGACCCAAATTCAAATAAAAGATTTATAATAATAAAGGACCTCGACGACTGGCTTCTTTATAATAATAAACACCAGCACAACTCTCTTCTTCTCTCTTATCCTTCTCCTTTCACTCCACCCAGTAAGCTTTGCCTGTCTTCCACCTGACTCCAACTCACCTGGATGAGGCAGGACGGCTCTTTTATGTGGAACCCGGGTGTATTTCCAGAACAAATGCATTGCCCATAGGAAGAACTTCCGGATCAGTTGGAAGTCTGAGAAAGCAGGGATTATGTATCTCCTGAAGTGTTTTCTGGTCGAACCCATGGAACCCAACAAGGCTGCTCCATTGAGCTACTAGCACTTTGAGCTACTTTTTTGTATGAAAATGTGCTATATAAATAAATGCTGTTGTTGTTGTTGTTGTACAGTTCCCAGCATGCCTTACAGGTGATGCCACCTAGTGTGTCAGGGGAGCCCTGACAGGCTGTCTCTCCTTCCATTTGGGACCAGCCTATTGGCCACAGGTCAGTAATAAAGTGTAAAGGTCATTGCAATTGAAACTCTGTGGGTCAGGTGTGGGTGACCACTATACTTCCTTTAACTGTTGGTACAGAGAAGCACAAATAGATAATCAAGTTTCAGCTGCCATTTTTCAAGGTGCCATGCAGCACTTTTGAACTGCCGCTCATTTATTATAGTGCCACTCACTTACCCCCAACTGAATGAGAAACTGCACTCGTCATTCAAATGTCATTGCTACACAGCGATCACTCAGTACTTCCTGGGGTAACCCACTCGTCTTTTACATGTTGGTGCTTTGTGATGTTTGTTACATCACGGGGAAAACTCATCGTTCATTTGTTGGTACTTCACAACGCTTGACTGATACTTGACATGGAAAAGCTGGTGTAGTGTTATGGGACTGAAGAAATTGGTTGTAAAAGGAAAGTACCACCTCACCTATTATTCACACCCATTCATCAGTAAAATAAAAATTAAAGGGAACTTTGGCCGTAAGTACGAATGGCCTCAACTCAATCGGCCATAAATCAGCACATGACTGTACACTAAAGCTTCTTTGAAGTATTTTAACCCATTTAGGTCCAGATCAAACAAAGCTTGATCAGGTCATCTTCAAAAAGCCTTAAATGAATACTATGTATGTATGTATGTATATGTACGTATGTAGTGTATATACTGTATATATATATATATATATATATATATATACACTAGGTGGCTCTGCCCCCTACTCACTTCACTCGCCCACCCCGGGGGTGGGGGCTGAACACACACTAAGGACGGATCAGCTGCTGGTTTGCTGCTAGATGCTACTGAACTGCATGATCCACATGTTGCGCTGAGTGTCGATTATTTAAAAGCCTGTACAGCAGCTGTCCTTTTGCCTCACTTCCTTGTCTTGTGGGACGTTAAAGTGTCTTTGATGAATTGTTTGTAAGTAGGATGAGACCAAATCGGGTTACAACCAGAGTTTTGGAACAAATTACGGTCATGACCCGAGGTTCCACTGTATATATATATATATATATATATATATATATATATATATATATATATATATATATATACAGTTAAAATTCTGTTACAACAAATATCTTTACAATGAAATTTTCATTACAATGAAGTATTTTTATGGTCCCGACAGTTTCCCCATATGACACGAGTCTACAGAAATCTCATTACTATGAAGTATATTCAGCAGATACCTTCATTACAATGAAGTGACCTTAAAATACTTCAATGAATCATCCATGGAGCAGTTAGTTCTGTGGTCGCAGCTCAGTTGTGCACAACGATCCCCAAACAGAAATACTGTAAAAAAATTTCTTTATTTGAACTTTCCTATACTGTTTTTTTTTTTTTTTTGCTGTTTTTGTTTTCGGTGGTTTTCAGTGATACCTTTTGCTTATTGCTCGTCAACATTTGAAAAACATCCATTGGAATTTAACTCATTGTCACCCTCCTATGGAAATGGCAGACACGAAAAAACGATAACAGTTCATATTAGAAAAAAAACGATTGAGGCAAAAAGAAAAAAGACGTTGCCAATGAATTCGGAATTTCGCCATCAACACTGTCAACTTTCTTGAAAAACCGAGCAAAAAAAGAAGAAAAATCTCGGATTGCAAACATATGCGAACTGCTGCATTTGAAGACGTCGATAAAGCCATTTTTATGTGGTTCAGTAATGCTCGTTCAAGAAACATTCCTATTAATGCAGCACTCATTCAAGAAAATGTGAGGTTTCTAAACTCTCTTGGTACCTCTCCCAACTGGACAACACACCGAAGAGCATCCCGAAGTGCAATCACCGCGTCTGTGGAAGACTGTTTATCTGTTGGGGGGTTCCCCCAAACGTGACGCCTGGCATTCACACCAAAGAGTTAAATCTTTGTCTCATCAGACCAGAGAATTTTCTTTCTCATGGTCTGAGAGTCCTTCAGGTGACTTTTGGCAAACTCCAGGCGGGCTGCCATGTGCCTTTTACTAAGGAGTGGCTTCCGTCTGGCCACTCTAACATACAGGCCTGATTGGTGGATTGCTGCAGAGATGGTTGTCCTTCTGGAAGGTTCTCCTGTCTCCACAGAGGACCTCTGGAGCTCTGACAGAGTGACCATCGGGTTCTTGGTCACCTCCCTGACTAAGGCCCTTCTCCCCTGATCGCTCAGTTTAGATGGCCGGCCAGCTCTAGGAAGAGTCCTGGTGGTTTCGAACTTCTTCCACTTACGGATGATGGAGGCCACTGTGCTCATTGGGACCTTCAAAGAAGCAGAAATTTTTCTGTAACCTTCCCCAGATTTGTGCCCCGAGACAATCCTGTCTCGGAGGTCTGCAGACAATTCCTTTGACTTCATGCTTGGTGTGTGCTCTGACATGAACTGTCAACTGTGGGACCTTATATAGACAGGTGTGTGCCTTTCCAAATCATGTCCAATGAACTGAATTTACCACAGGTGGACTCCAATTAAGCTGCAGTAACATCTCAAGGATGATCAGGGGAAACAGGATGCACCTGAGCTCAATTTTGAGCTTCATGGCAAAGGCTGTGAATACTTATGTACATGTGCTTTCTCAATTTTTTTATTTTTAATAAATTTGCAAAAACCTCAAGTAAACTTTCTTCACATTGTCATTATGGGGTGTTGTGTGTAGAATTCTGAGGAAAAAAATGAATTTAATCCATTTTGGAATAAGCCTGCAACATAACAAAATGTGGAAAAAGTGATGTGCTGTGAATACTTTCTGGATGCACTGTATATATTTAGATTTACAAGCCCAAACATACTCACACACTCTAAATAGGTTTCTTTAAATATGCATTCACACATGCACATATACTAATATATATCTATAGTTATATACACAAACATACATATGCACACACCATACAGTACCCATACTCACAACAAATATCTGTACTGAATAAACAGACATTGGCATTTTATTTATCTAAGACCCAGTCGTGTGAAGATTGCAGCAGCCACTAGAGGGTGCTATTAGCCGGTTACCACAGATCTTTGTTAGGAGATCCTGATTCTCAAGTCTGGGATGGCCCAGGATTAGATAATGCAGAGTCAAGCCCTGGCATAGACCAGCATATATTTCAAGGAGCGCTCACTGTCACAATGCCCAATTTAGAGCCACCAGTTAAATTGACATGCATGCCTTTGCAAGGTGGAATGAAACGGGAGAGTTTCACATAGATATGGCAAGATTGTGCACACTCCACACAGGCAGTGACTAGATGGGGACTTGAATCTGGGTCCCTGGAGATGTGAGACAGTAGCATTAACCACTCTGTCAAAATGCCAGCACAGTATTACACTCTGTTTCATAAATGTACTGTACTGTACAGTATATTGTCTGTGCGTGTATTATACAGTAAAGCTACCTGAGCTAATCATAAATCTTAGTGCTCCAGTGGACTGAAAATCTAAATTAACTAAATTTCCGCTCATTTCCAAATCCAGTGTCACTAAAACATTGCTCAGGAAAGTCATATAATCAATTAATTTAATATAATATATCACTGTTAGTTACAAATAATTGTAGAGAGCTCTGATGCCTGTTGAGGAGCGAAAGAAAGAAAACATCTGCCTGCTCCATCTGGGTGAGAAAATGTTTGGGTTTTGGCCCTTGTCATATATACACTGTGAACTTTTGAGCCTTTTCCAGCAGCCGAAGTGGTGTGGTAGAGTTGGGGGAAGGGAGACGAGTTTTTTTTTTTTGAGGGGGTTGTGGTGGAGCAAAGCTTGCGAAGTTCAAGGTGGGCCCAAAGCACAGGGACTTGTTAACAAAGGTACAAGAGATAACACCGTATACTGCAGCCCCTCTGTGTCAAGCCAAGTAAAAATTGGAGTAAAAACAGAAGAAGAACTTAGGGCTTTCTTTTTTCTTTTTCTTTTGGACTCTGGCCAAGTTGAGGCACGCTTTCTGGCACATCAGGTTATGTTTCAAGGGACACCCATGAAGCTGGATAAAGCTGAGTAAAGAAAATTTGATCAACTGGAACAGAAGTTAGTAACACTGATCCTGCTTTAGCTTTAATTTCTGAACATAGTATGGTTGTTTGTTATGAATTATATAAACTATTGGCATGCATGTGCAAGAGATCAGAAACGCTTCTGACATAAAAGTTTGTTACAAAGCAGAGGGGCTTAAAATACAGGGCACTCACTTGTGATGGCACCAGAAAGGTACCAGCAAGCCCACTAACTGTGCTAGGTGACCTTGGAGAGGAAAAGGCAGAAAACTTTCATGAGAGTGTGGTAGCAGCAGGGTCAATGCCACCATTAACGTGAATGAGGCAATCATCTAGGGCACAGATCATAAGGGTGGGGGGGGGGGGGGGGGCTAGCCACACTGGTTAGCTATCAAACAGTCGGATGGCGCACTAATAAGCTTGGCCTATAGGGTGCAAAATAACCTAGCACTGGCACTGGTGGCAGCAATATCTCTTGGCCACTAAAGGGGACACAGTCCCATCAGGATCACGCAGATAATGTTTAGCTTCCTCATTTTATTATTAAAGTAACTGTCTCCCCCAGCTTTACACAGGAAAGACAATTGCCACATTCACATGTTTTCGGACAAATGGTAAATCTGTGTTGTTGAGCTGAAAATTCCATGTGAACGCACTACCAACTCAGAAGTACAAGTCAGACAATTCAAAGAAAACAAGGCTATCCGAATTTTCCAAGTTGTGACATAACAATAAAACATACAACTTAGTCAGGCCGAAATGCCATTTTTTGGTACAACACATCAAAATATTTATTTTTCTATATATTTTCACAAAATATGCAGTTTACCTCTTTTGCCAGACCAAGTAACAAATCAACAGTGACCTTGAGTTTCTCCGAGTAGTCTGACCAGAAACCTAAGTGAATGTGCTGAAGTGTAAAGGTGAAACACAGTCCCTCACTCAGAGATCCTGCAAGATGTTTGAAATGCAAGAAAAGGAATGCTCGAAATTTGTGTGCCCCTGTGACAACTACCAACAAACACTAGCAATCCCAGGTTAGACTCCTAGGTAATCTGATTAATTGTTACTTCTAAATTGGCCCCCAGTGTGTTAGTGCGTATTTGTGTCCCACAATAGACTGCCATCCTTCCTTGGGTTGGTTCCTGCCGTATGCTCAATGCTGCTGGGATAGACCTGGGCTCCTCCTGACTGTACTGACAAGAAATGGTAAAACGGTAGGTGACAAGGGTAGAAAAGGTCATGTCAGAAGATGGAATAGGAATTTACATGTCCAAGTATCAAACAAATCAACCCATCAAAACTAAACCACACGTTAATCAAAAATGCTAGCCAGAAAAACACAGTCACAAGATGGTCTGCCTTAAATCAAACACTTAAAAAAATGTTAGAATCAAAAGTTTGAACAGTGATTGTTGTCAACTGCCAGCTTATATATCCTTGCATCAATGACGTAACCAGAGAAGACCTCCTTGACCACGCCACCGGAAACTACACAATGCGACATGGAAACGAGACCACAAAAAGGTAGCACTCTGAATGAAAACAAAATGACATTGAAGCTACCAGAAAGTATACAGCGTTAGAACAAGAATGACAGAACAGTAGCGTAGCGTGGGTGTCAGCCGCCCGGGGCGGAGGAAAATTCCGCCGCCCCCTTATTTAGGTATGGTTCAAATTTTTACAAGATATTATTATTATTTATTGTGAAATTTTGCCGCCCCCTAAAAGTGCCGCCCGGGGTGGGCCGCCCCTGCCGCCCCCACTATGTTACGCCACTGTGACAGAAGTATTATTTTATATAGACACACCAGAGATGTTTTACAACACTTGCAGCCAAAGAACAGGTGATGTGTGCATTCAGTTCAGGAGGACAATTCACAGATCTCCTCGGCTTTACACCATTACAGACAGTGATTACTAACAGGGGGCCCTGTCCTTTACAGCTGCCATTGCTAATTTCTGCCATGGTTCATAGAACTATTATTAGGGAACCAGTGCCCTCCATTATTTTACTAATTGCTTTGTCTGTATCCTTCTATGAGGTAAGGCACCCAGCCAGGAAGGTTTGGAATGGCGTCCCTCATGAACTTCTGGCGGAAGTGGTGATGGTAGTGGTGGGGTCTTAATCTCTGTTCTAGCAATCACAAGGTCTGCTCCATTTGAAGCACACATAAGGGTGTCCGTGAACACTGTCTTGGTGCCCTTATTACAAAACAGTCATTTTTTCCAAGTAAGAATAACAAAGTTGGAAAATTCATCAGAGGACATATAGAGGCTCCTATTAGTGTTCTCTTGGACTCCATAACTCCATACTGCCCATAATGTGACATTTCAAACTAAACACTGGTCTTCTTTTGTTACATGTTGCAGAAATACCAAATCTATAAAAAAAATACTGTTTTTTCTCCCTTTCTCTTTCACACACATACTTGGTAGATGAAGTAGAGTTAGTTGCACAACAGCAGCAGAGTAAAATTAGTGAAAGACTCCCAGCTCCGTGTCCCACAGAACTTGTGTTTCATTTCAGTCACTCTGCCATTCCTTAGCTGACTCTCTGCCAGCTCCTGGCTCCTTTCATTTTAGCATTCCTACAGTGGAGGACAGACAGCAAAGAATAAAGCTGTTTTAAAAAATACAAAAATTGGTTTATCGCCAGGTGGCCAAGGATGCAGTGAAGGATGTTTTATGAGATGGGGCATTTTGGTTAGTGCTGCTGCCGCACGGCTCCAAAGCTCTGGGATCATATCCCAGGTTAGACTCCTGGGTAATCTGATTCTCGTCCCCATCTTAAAGACATGCGTTATTGGGTTAATTATTGCTTCTAAATTGCCCCCCTGTGTTCTGGTGCATAATTGTGCTCCACAATAGACTGCCATCCTTCCTTGGGTTGGTTCCTGCCTTATGCTCAATGCTGCTGGGATAGACCTGGGTTCCTCATACTGACAAGAAATGGGAAAACGGTAGGTGACAAGGGTAGAAAAGGTCATGTCAGAAGATGGAACAGGAATTTACATGCGCAAGGGTCAAACAGGTCAATCCATCAAAACCAAACCACACATTAATCAAAAATCCTAGCCATAAAAACACAGTCACAAGATGGTCTGCCTTAAATCAAACACTTAAAAAAAAGTTAGAATCAAAATTTTAACAGTGATTGTTGTCTACTGCCAGCTTATATATCCTTGCATCAATGACATGACTAGAGAAAACCTTCGTGACCACACCACCGGAAACTACGCAATGCAACATGGAAACGGTACCACAAAAAGGTAGCATTGTCAATGAAAACAAAATGATGTTGAAGTTATTTCCAAAACAAATAGTATTTTTAGATACTTACAACAATGACTGAATACACAGGTTAGAAAATGGGTGCATACACCAAAACATATACCCTATATAATTGCGGATAAGTCGGGACTTGATTTTATCGCATAATTTCTGGTATTTTATAATGTTGCTCGTATAAGTCGAATGTGGAAAACTCATGCTATTGGTACAAGAGATTATGAAATGCTAACACCCACCTGAGAGAGTAACCACGGAGTACACTGCCTTTTTTTTCTACAGTATGTGGATGCAGCAATGCTCTGTATCAGCGGGTGCTCCTAACCTTTCTCTCTCTCTATTGTGCCTACGTGACCACACGGTGATACCCAAACTATTCCAAAGCAACGCTTGCACTGATTTGTGTTTTTTGTATCTCACACCCTCATACACCTTTATCGTAAGAGCATCCCTTATCTACGATGGAGCGTTTGATCAGGATAAAACACGAAGCTGGTTTGAAATTAACGTCGTTGAAATGAAAGAAATTGGTAACTGCACTGCTGCAACAAAACTTGATGCGTCTGAGAAACTGATGCGAGATGGAAGGAGGCAAGAAGATGTTAAAAAAAAAACTTAAGTGTCGCATTTTTGAATGGGCGTATAAGTTGGGGTCTGATTTTATGATCGATTTTTCGGGTTTCAAGACCCGACTTATACGTGAGTATATACGGTACTTCTATTTTTTTAATTGATTTATCTATGGCATGTACAACACATAATTTGTCTGTAAAAAAGTCATGTCTTCTTTACCATCGCAGCATGTTAAACTGTACCTTCCTTCAGTGAAATATGATATATATATATGATATCCAAATCTTCTTATGTGATATCATTTACTGTTAAATTCTGCTCCGAACTTCTAAAATTTTTATTTTTATACTGTATTGAGGATTTGTTCTGTTCTGCGTATTGTATTGTATTGTATTGTATTGTATTGTATTGACCCCTTTCTTTTTGACACCCACTGCACGCCCAAGCTACCTGGAAAGGGGTCTCTCTTTGAACTGCCTTTCCCAAGGTTTCTCCCATTTTTCCCTACAAGGTTTTTTTGGGAGTTTTTCCCTGACTTCTTAGAGAGTCAAGGCTGGGGGGCTGTCAAGAGGCAGGGCCTGTTAAAGCCCATTGCGGCACTTCTTGTGTGATTTTGGGCTATACAAAAATAAATTGTATTGTATTGAAACATCAACCAGCTATTTCTAGTATTCTTTAGGCGAGCACACACCTTCCCGGCTCTGCTGAGGTAAGTGATTCCACTCCAGGATGAAAGGGGGCACTGTCCCTAAGTGCTTCATCTCTATCACCTGAAGTTCCACTCCCAGAGTAGGCCATGCCCCAGGTCCCAGCGCAAGGCCATACCCCAGGTCCTAGAGTAGGCCCCACACCAGGTCCCAGAGCAGGCCCCGCCCCTTACCCTCAGAGGCAATAAAAACTGGTGGTTTCCAGAATGTGGAACTGAAACCTGTTCTCATGTTGTGTTGAGTGTTCCTTCTTCCTGTGAAAATGTTGATTTGTGGGTAACTACAGCTGTCTCTTTAGTTGTGCCATCATGTATTATTTTTGTTGGTATTTACTTATTAAATGGGGTCTCCAGCTTGGTGCCTCTCCTACTCTGCTGAAGCAGGTCACAAAGGGCAGAGGGAGTGTGGTCATTGACAGTGGATTGGGACGGTGCAGTGATTAGTGCTAACTCCCTCAGGTCTGCATATGTTTTTCTCTGGATATTCCGGTTTTCCACTGACCTCCTATGGATATGCATGTTTTGCCGATCCATGACTTTAAATTGTGAGCGAGTGAGTGACTGGGCGTGAGTGTGCAAATGTCTTCCAACGAATTGACATCCCTTTCAGAGATGGTGCCTGCTTTACAACCAGTGCTGTTTGGTAAAGACTTCTAATCTCCAGAATTCACTGTGCTTCCATGCCATGCTAGGCATGACACATAAAAGAAGAATCAAAGGAACGAGCAAACATTGGTATACATTTAGTTTGTGCCTGCCATTTGGGTTCACTTTTACCACAGTTAACTGTTTATCTCGAATGTTTCATTAAAGTAAACTTGAATTGTGACACCGGGCAATGGACACACAGCTCAGCTAACTTGTTTTGCTTATATTTGCTTTTGTATCCCAAGTGGCTCTTTACTCCACACATTTGGAACATGAAGCTACTCTTTCTGTGGAGAGTTTGCCTTGACAATTTGACTACATTTTGTGAAAAAAGATTATTTTTTTGCTGGCTTTCCTTTCTCATGGTTATTTATCTCACAGTACACGACTTCATCAGTAAATATGGCACTGGCAGTGCGACTCTCCGGTTTCAGTTTAATAAACTTGCTTTCATTCCCAAAGTGAAAACAGCTGACAACAACTGAACCGTCAGTGGCTTTTGAACTCTGGAAACCTCATCAAGGCGGCCAAAAGATAGCAGGAATTTCGGAACTGCTTAGACAGATAACTACAATGCCAGCACAACAACGGATATATAATTGAAAGCAGAGGTTAAAATGAACCATGCCACCCCTCAGCTGACCAAAAAGTAAATAAACCCACTGACTCATCAATCTCTGCCAGCAGCTTCAGATCATTCAGGATGTCTCAGTCTCTTTCTAGAGAGTTAATCCCACCTAGCAGAAGACAGTCTCACGCCAATAAAGTAATCACAGTCAGTCTATCTTCTCATTGTACATCTCACCTAGTATAGTAAATATTCAGTCACGGGTCAGCAGTGAGTTAACCTAATCGAAAATATCCCACCTTCTATCCACTAAATTATTCCCATTTAGTAATCCGCCATTCATGGTGGACTGAGCTAATACTGCTGCATGAATCACGTGTCGCTGTCCACTGACTTTCAACTGCCGGCACCTCCTGTGTCAAATGAGTACAGAGGGCACAAATTTAGTTATAAAGTGTGCATAAGCAGATTATTACGGCAATATAAATTTTCTCTAATATGTTTCATGACAAATTAATGTTTAGTATCGGAAGAATTTCACTATGGTCCCACACTGGTGTACACATGGTGTGTAATGTGTTTGGTGGAACAGACTGGAAGTCTCACAGAACAAAAGTATTTATGTGAGCAGTAGAAGACTGTAAAGGTCTTTCGTTTAAGAGTTGGCAGGAGAAGAGTCAATTACATTGGCAGAGTCAGGACATGGAATTCATTACAAATCTTTCTTCATGATATTAGGACTGAACCAAAACTGAAATCACAAAACAAAGCCAGACTTTCTTTCCCTAATGTGATTTTCTTTTGCCTGCTGTGTAAGTGCAAGTCTCACTTTTGATGAGTCAAAGTCTGGACACTTTGCTGGGGACGCTGACTTCTTTCATAGTGCATGTGGGTCAGCACAGTTGCGTACCACATGGCACAGCAGTGTACTGCGTCACCAGCCACAAATTTCAAGCACCCATTGATAAACAAAACAACTCAAGAAAAACGAATATAGTCGACCCTCACGAAGTCGCAGTTCAGAGTTTGCAGCAGAGTTTGCGGCATCAGTTGTTCACAGATTTTTCCTTAGAACCTAACTAATAATTGTTTGCGGAAACCACAAATATCCTCCGCAATTTTTTTATGCCATTTTTCGTGGCAATACTGTGCTGTAGAGAAAACACAAAACAACTGTAGAGGAAAACACGGCTTGGGATGGTGAAATTCCCCTGTACTCAGAGGCAGGAGGTTTGAAAATAGCCAATCCGAGAGCGTTATTCATTTCTCCTTGCTGCTGATTGGCTGCTGTCCTGTGACGCATACAGCCCAGCATTCCCGCATCATAACAGTTGTCACGCACGAGCGCTTAGGGACTCAATAGCGAGCGCGAAACTCGGTGCAAAAAGGGAATGGCGGGCATCTAACTTCTCTCTCTCTTTTTTTCCCAGAAAGAAGGAAATGCTGACACCCTAATACTCCCATAATAACAACACTTCCTCGTTCTCCTTCCCTCTGATGACATCACGTTTCCCAGAAGACCATTCATCTCCTTACCCAGCATTCCTCTGATTGGCTTCCGGTCCCCCACTATAAATGTTCCCCAGTTTCCCCCTGTTTTTTGTCGAATGTCGATGTGTACTAAACTAGTGCTGTTTTTTTGGTTTTGGCATACTGTACAGTATACGGGGCCGGAAGCCCCAACCCTTTATCTTGTCTCTGTGCTTAATTTTACACAGTTTACCGCGTGTAGCTATCTCGAGTGTTTCGCTGAGTGTTCGTGTGTTTTTTGTTTTGTTCTTCTTAAAGCCCTAAGATGCTGCCCAAGCACCTAAACTTGAGGCACCACCCAAGGAGCTATAAATCCTCTGGTTTGCTGTGCAGTCATTATCTTCATTACATACTTTCATCGTACTGCACAGCTAATTCATCATCATCATCTTCAATCAATATCATTTTACTGTATTTTTATTAAACTAAATTAAATTATTACTGTATTTACCCTACTTATACCAAAGAAAACAACAGTGCATACCAAAGAAAACGCGCTTGCATGAATTACAGTACTAACTGTATAGCGGTAACATCAGTATTTACATTCTAGCACTGCGGGAGACATAGCAGTACAGCACTGTACAATATACGGGTTTACCTTTACATTCTTTTTTTTATGGTAATGTATTAAGCTGAGTTTGAAATGAAATTAAAGTGTTTTGGGGGCATATTTAGGGTTTAAACTATAAAAATAAGCATTTATAGGCATTTTTTTGACCACATGCAAAATTTGCAGTTTTTCACAATTCGCGGGTGCTCTAGGAATGTAACCTCCAAAAAATTTGGGGGGTTGACTGTACTGCATCTGAATAAAACATCAGCCAGGAAGTACTGAAGTGTCTCTGACCATAATGTCACAGAAACAATGATGAAAGTCGATAACAAATTGGAATAAAAAATGAACACACACAGACACAAAAACAAAAATGGAATCAACAAAATTTTCCTGACATGCATCAGTTCCATCCCCAAACCTAGGGATTAACAAAAGAGGTGGGTGGGCTACAAAGAAAAGAGTTTTATTCATTATTTGTTGACTATGGCTGACCCCCAGTCACGGTGGACTAAAATATACTTCTCTGTCTTCAGGGGGCAACACCTAACCCGCCACTCATGGCAGACTAAAGGACATCATCACTCTGTCTTCAAGGGGCAGTGGTCATGGTGGACTCAAATACATTGCTTGGTCTTCAAGGCTGATGGCCATAAGTACACCTTTGACTGAAGTCAGAATCAGAATTCACTTCATTGGCCAGGTACACTAATGTGTACTGGGAATTTGTCTTGATAGTATTGGTGCAACATACTGTACAAGGACAGCACATAATACAAAAGATAAATGTAAAAAGAACATAAAATGATAAAAGATGAAGAAGCATCAAAGAGAAAAACAAAAAATATAAGTGATAAGGTAGAATTTAAAATGTCCAGGTAGTCTAAAGTGCAGATTGTGATGGATGGCCAGCAGCTCAACCTTGCCGACACATCCAAGGCGCTAGATGGCGTCTTTCCTGCAGCATGGAAGTGCCCCGGATTCCCTCAGGGCACCATGAGAGATGGAGTTCAGCTTCACAGCCCTGCTGGATGCCGTGGGTGCCATCGTGCGACGCACGGTATTTTCCCTATAGCCCGGAAGCACTCCCAAGTCATGGGGACGGAAGAACAGAAGTACTTCTGGGCTGAAGAAAAAATACAAGTCTCCATCTGAAGTGCTAAGGAATCACATGGACAGAAGGACTATATAAAGGACTATGGGAGACCGAGCAAGGAGAGCCGGAGTTGGGAGGGAGTGTGACAGAGCTGCTGGAAGAGAAGGATTGATTTATTGGATTGCAGTATTGATTTATTATTTATTGGGTGATTGTGGTGCTTTGGAGCACAATATTGGGAAAAGAAATAATTAAAAGAATTCTTGGTGCTTTTACTTGGTGTCTTGGACGTTTGTCTGCATGGTTTGAGGAGCGACAGCGCCCTCTAGTGTCACAAGGTATACATAAATACTGAGTAGAAGCTCAGGCCTGATTAGTGAGAATAACTGCCTGTGGAAAGAAACATTTCAGGTGACACGTTGTTTTAGCTTTCACTACACAAACACGTTTGCCAGAGGGAAGTCTTTGGAACAGGTGATGTCCTGGGTAAGTCAGATCAGCAATGATCTTTGCGGCCTGCTTCCTTACCCTGGACTCACATAGGACTTGAATGTGAGGTAAGTCACGGCTTACGATTTTTTCACAGGTTCTGATGATGTGTTGCAGATTGGCCTTAGCCTGAACAGAGGCAGCCCCAAACCAGACAGTTATACAAGCAGATGAGGTCATAATGGACTCGATATGTACAACTGTACGGGGTCAAAAAACAAATCTTGCATACTCCCATCAAAAGAGCTTATTGCACCCCTGCCTAAACCAAAACTAATCCCAGCCCCATCTCCAAGTGCACATTCCTGACAGTGAGAAGCTGTAAAGAATATGTCGGAACTGAAGAACAATTTCTCTCTCTCACACACATACATATAAAATAGATTGATTCAAATATTTGCTTAAAAACATTGCTATTGTACACTAATTGGGATTCTGTCTCAGTCCAATGAGTTATTCATTCTCAGGAAATTAGTACTATTTCTCCATTGAGCTATTATCAACTATTTAACTAGTATATTTAATGATTTACAAATATCCTGCAAGTCATTTATTAACTCTTGGTCTCGATCCAAAGAGTTACTACCACCTAACAAATCACTGGGATGGTACGTCCTGTAAATTCTGAGTCTCAGAGTTCCTACTGCTTAGTTAATCTTCATTGTTTATCCAGCAAATTACTACTGCACAGTAAATTCCCTGCTTCCCTTTAATCATTAGTCTCTACTCAATAAGGGTCTGCCAGTTGAGTTATTACTCCGTAGTAAATCCTTAGTCCTAGTCCGTAGTAATCCTTACAGTCCAACAAGTTACTACTGCACTGTAAATCAGCCGCCTTTAGCATGTTGTTAATACGTAGTAAATCCCTAGTCATTGTCTTGTGAGTTACTACTGAATGATACATTTTCTAGTGAGTTAGAAGTTGCCCTTTAGCGGTCAGAGGCTATAGCGCCAGACAAAAAAACAACTAGAGTGTGGGTTCAAATTTTTCTTTTTTTTTCCAAATTTTTTGTTTGGTGCAGTGTGGTGGCTCTGTGGCTAAGGATCTGACTGGTATCTGGATCATATCAAAATCCCATTGCTGCCAGAAGGAATCCAACTTCATTGGGCCCCTGAGCAAGGCTCATCGTCCATCGTCCAACCCGTTATATCTTAACACAGGGTCACGGGGGTCTGCTGGAGCCAATCCCAGCCAGCACAGGGCACAAGGCAGGAACAAACCCCGGGCAGGGCGTCAGCCCACCGCAGGGCACACACATACACTAGGGAAAATTTAGGATCGCCAATGCACCTAACCTGCATGTCTTTGGACTGTGGGAGGAAACCCATGCAGACACAGAGAGAACATGCAAACTCCACGCAGGGAGGACCCAGGAAGCGAACCCAGGTCTCTTAACTGCGAGGCAGCAGCGCTACCACTGCACCACCGTGCCACCCTTGAGCAAGAACCTTAACCTGAAAGTTATTCCAGGGGTGCCGTACAATGACTGATCCCATGTTCTGACCTCTGAAGGACATTCAAAAATACAATTTCCCCTTAGGGATTAACAAGCTATATCAAATGAAAACAAAAAAACTGCACCCCTGTGTGAGCCAATTAAGTAGTCAGAAGTATAACAATAAATACCTAAGGAATGATTTGAAAGGTTAGCATGATGGTGAAGTGGGAAGTGTTACCTCCTCACAGGTCCTGTGTCACGGGTTTGACGATTGGCCATGTGGAGTACAAATGTTCTTCCTGTATTTTCCCACTTTCCCCAAAGACAGTGATTCACAACCACTAATGCTGGTGGGTCGTGAGTTGCAGTTGTTGGGTATGGAATTGGGTCGCGAGTGGGTTGTAGTGGGTAGCCTAAGTGATCAACATCACAGGGCGATATTCATCCCCGTATTCCTTAAAGATTGTTCCACTCTCCCCAGTTTTACAGATGTGTTCGATTCACCAAGACACCCCGCTTGTGGGACGTGAATAGACTTAAAGAGGAAAAACTGGGTTGCAGCACCATAAAGGTTCAGAAACATTGCCCAAAAACATTCTGGTTAAGTTAACTGTCCATTCAAACTGGTCCCTGTGTGGGGATGTGGTTGATCTTGAAGGTGTTATATTAAACTTTCAGGAAATACTACTATGCAATGGGAGACACACATTAGTCTTTTACTGGCTAATTGAAATGAAGTTTCCCAGCATTCATCCTATAAAAATTCTCCCTTTCTCTTGAGGATCAGTGTCCATTACGCTACGCCACAGATATCTGACCTCTAATTATCTCACACCTAAATCCAAGTTGAAAATGTTCTCTTCAAAATGAACATTCTAGCAGTTACGTGACAATAAACTAGTAAAGCTAAACCTGAGAATATGCTACCACTCTTGGAAGTTTTAGCAGCACAGTCAGCATTACATTTTCTTGACTTTTCTGCTCATTAATGATCATACAAGGCGGCCTGCTCACAAAAAAAAGGAAAGAAATTCTGGGCTTCCGCTTTCTGGGACAAGATGAGAAAATGGAAATCAGACATGGCAAGAAAAAAAAAAGAGATGCCCACACCCATTAAAGAAAATAAGCTTTTTTTAAAGCCGCAACGTTTTGCAGAAGGCTGCTACTTGCGTCATGTGGAGCGCCGGCAGCAAAGTACAGCACGTCTTACAAGTCCTCTAGGAAAAGCAAGCTCATGTAAAAAAGAAAAAAGCAGAAGAGCAAAGCGGCACTTTTAAATGCATAAAATCAGCACAACTGTCCATTTGTACTGTCTTTAAGAGTTGTGTAGGATGTAATATGCAAATCTAAGGTTTTCCCTACTAGACAAAAGATGCAATGCTTTAGTATACAAGTGCGTGTAAAAGTATTCACTCCTATTGTTATAAAATGTTAAATTACAGTGGATTTAAGTTGATTTTTTTGACACTGATCAACAGAAAAAGACTTTAGAGATCCCTGCAAAGTGATCTAAATTAACTGCAAATATAAAACCCAAAAATCATTGATCACACAAGTATTTCCTCCCCTTCAAGTCAGTAATTGTGTGCACAGGTCTCTCTGTCATCTTTGAACATCTTGTCGATTCCATTTTTCCCCATTCGCCTTTTCAAAACTGCACCAGATCTATCAGGATGAATGGAGATTAAGAGTGAACAGCATTTTTCCAATCCAGCCACAAATTCTCAATTTGAGATCTGGACTCTGACTCGGTCACCCCAGGACATTAACATTGACGTTTTGAAGTCATTCTTGTGTAGCACTGGTTTTATGTTTGAGATTGTTGACTTTCTGGAAAACAAATCTTCTGTCAATGTTCAGGTTTCTGGCTGAGTTAACAAGGTTTACCTCCTTATGTATTTTGCTGCATTCATTTTACTCTCTCAAGTCTCCCAGGGCCTACTGCAGAGAGACATCCCCACAGCCTGATGCTGACACCACCATGTTTCATGGTGGGAATGATGTGTTTCTGGTACTATGAAATGTTCAAACATGGTGTTTAGTCTGAAGGTCAAAAAGCATGACTTTGGTCTTATCAGATCATAGAACCTTCTTTTGGCTGACTACAGAGTTTCTCATGTGCCTTCTGGTAAACTCTTGACAAAAAGTCATGTGCATTTTTTAACAGTGGCTTTCCCTTTCCTCCTCTCACATAAACCTGTGACTGGTGAAGCAAGAATTGTTGTCTACACAGTGTCTCCAGTGTGACCAGCTGTAGCTTGTAACTCAGAGTTATCACAGGTCTCTCTTTGTGGCCTTCCTCACTAGTCGCCTTCTTGCACAGTCACTCAGCTTTGGTGGACGGCCTGCTCTAGGCAGATGTATAGCTGTATCAGACTTTTTCTAATAATTTTCTAATAATCTATTGATTATTTTAACTGGACTTCATTGTGTAAGTTAGACCACCACACTGACTCACCACAAGCTAGAGGATGTATTTAAACTACAATCAACTGAAACTCCAGACAGTTGACATCTACTGAGCTAATAATGTGGCTTCTAAAACCAATTGGTGGGACCAGTAAATACTTAAGTGATCAAGTATTTTGTGCATTATATTTGTAATTAATTTAGCTGACTTTGTGGAGATCTCTTTTTACTTAGACATTCAAGAGTCTTTCTCTGTTGATCAGTGTCAAAAAAATAAATTAAATCCATTGTGATTAAATATTATATAACAAAAAATGTGAAAACTTCCAAAGGAGTAAATACGTTTTAAAGGCATTGTACATACAGGACCATTTTTTTAGGTATCTTTAAATGCTTACTTTTTTCATTCACTTTTTCTGTGGAGTCTGCTTTCTTAAATGTATCTGAATACAGACAAATAATAATGATCAGAACAGACAGCAGCACAACAGACTCAGAAAGGAGCAGCTATTTCATTATTACCCACTTATGAGTTTTTTTAGTAAATAGTTGTCTAAATAACCAGAACATTTTAGATAGATAGATAGATAGATAGATAGATAGATAGATAGATAGATAGATAGATAGATAGATAGATAGATAGATAGACCTTAATGAAAAGATAAGAGTCTGTGTGACTCTCTGTGCATCTGTCGACATCACACAAATAAAATGCATTGCATTTGTCATTCCAGTGGATGCCACATCACAAATATTAAAACTGAGGCCTATGATGATTACTTAGATTAAAGGGGAGCACAGTTAGTGTGTGTTTATATATATATCCACCCATCCATCCATTTTCCAACCCACTGAATCCGAATACATGGTCACGGGGGTCTGCTGGAGCCAATCCCAGCCAACACAGGGCACAAGGCAGGAACCAATCCCGGGCAGGGTGCCAACCCACCGCAGGACACACACAAACACACCCACACATCAAGCACACACTAGGGACAATTTAGAATCACCAATCCAACTAACCTGCATGTCTTTGGACTGTGGGAGGAAACCGGAGTGCCCGGAGGAAACCCACGCAGACACGAGGAGAACATGCAAACTCCACGCAGGGAGGACCCGGAAAGCGAACCCGGGTCTCCTAACTGCGAGGCAGCAGCACTACCACTGCACCACTGCACCACCGTGCCGCCCTATATATATAGCTCAGCCCGGACACAGACAGGCGGACATCGTTGGTTCACCCACAACACGTTTATTTACATACTCCATATTTACAAAAGTACAGCACACCCCCTAAACTCCCCCAAAGTCCAGGCCTATCCAAATGCCTCACTCTTCAGGCCGCCTCCTTTCCTCCTCCAAGACCTTGTCGTCCTTCACTCCCGACTCCAGCCCTCGAATGGAGGGAGGCGGCCCCTTTTATCCCTACCCGGACGTGCTCCAGTGGCCTCCCGACTATCTTCCGCCGGCACTTCCCAGTGTGGCGGAAGTACCGGCTGCGCACCTGGAAGCACTCCGGGTGTCCCTGGTCTGCTTCCCTCCAGCACTTCCGGGTGTGGTGGAAGTGCTGAGGGCCAGGGCTCTAAAGGCATTGGGGTGCCCCCTGGCGGTGACCACGGGCCCCTATAGGGTTCCGCTTCCAAGCTCAGTTCCTGTGATCCCCAAAGCCACCAGGGCGCTCTCCCCCACGTGGTCTGGGGGAGGCGTAAGCCCTCCTCCGGTCCCCTGGGGCATCCCGGCTGGGTACTACCCCCAGCCATCTGTGACAATATATATATATATATATATACAGTGTATCCGGAAAGTATTCACAGTGCATCACTTTTTCCACATTTTGTTATATTACAGCCTTATTCCAAAATGGATTAAATTCATTTTTTCCCTCAGAATTCTACACACAACACCCCATAATGACAACGTGAAAAAAGTTTACTTGAGGTTTTTGCAAATTTATTAAAAATTAAAAAATTGAGAAAGCACATGTACATAAGTATTCACAGCCTTTGCCATGAAGCTCAAAATTGAGCTCAGGTCATTCTGTTTCCCCTGATCATCCTTGAGATGTTTCTGCAGCTTAATTGGAGTCCACCTGTGGTAAATTCAGTTGATTGGACATGATTTAGAAAGGCACACACCTGTCTATATAAGGTCCCACAGTTGACAGTTCATGTCAGAGCATAAACCAAGCATGAAGTCAAAGGAATTGTCTGTAGAACTCCGAGACAGGATTGTCTCAAGGTACAAATCTGGGGAAGGTTACAGAAAAATTTCTGCTGCTTTGAAGGCCCCAATGAGCACAGTGGCCTCCATCATCTGTAATTGGAAGAAGTTCATAACCACCAGGACTCTTCCTAGAGCTGGCCGGCCATCTAAACTGAGCGATCGGGGGAGAAGGGCCTTAGTCAGGGAGGTGACCAAGAACCCGATGGTCACTCTGTCAGAGCTCCAGAGGTCCTCTGTGGAGAGAGGAGAACCTTCCAGAAGGACAACCACCTCTGCAGCAATCCACCAATCAGGCCTGTATGGTAGAGTGGCCAGACGGAAGCCACTCCTTAGTAAAAGGCACATGGCAGCCCACCTGGAGTTTGCCAAAAGTCACCTGAAGGACTCTCAGACCATGAGAAAGAAAATTTTCTGGTCTGATGAGACAAAGATTGAACTCTTTGGTGTGAATGCCAGGTGTCACGTTTGGAGGAAACCTGGCACCATCCCTACAGTGAAGCATGGTGGTGGCAGCATCATGCTGTGGGGATGTTTTTCAGAGGCAGGGACTGGGAGACTAGTCAGGATAAAGGGAAAGATGACTGCAGAAATGTACAGAGACATCCTGGATGAAAACCTGCTCCAGAGCGCTCTTGACCTCAGACTGGGGCGACGGTTCATCTTTTAGCAGGACAACGACCCTAAGCACACAGCCAAGATATCAAAGGAGTGGCTTCAGGACAACTCTGTGAATGTCCTTGAGTGGCCCAGCCAGAGCCCAGACTTGAATCCGATTGAACATCTCTGGAGAGATCTTAAAATGGTTGTGCACCGACGCTTCCCATCCAACCTGATGGAGCTTGAGAGGTGCTGCAAAGAGGGATGGGTGAAACTGGCCAAGTATAGGTGTGCCAAGCTTGTGGCATCATATTCAAAAAGACTTGAGGCTGTAATTGCTGCCAAAGGTGCATCGACAAAGTATTGAGCAAAGGCTGTGAATACTTATGTACATGTGATTTCTCAGTTTATTTTATTTTTAATAAATTTGCAAAAACCTCAAGTAAACTTTTTCACTTTGTCATTATGGGGTGTTGTGTGTAGACTTCTGAGGAAAAAAATGAATTTAATCCATTTTGGAATAAGGCTGTAACATAAGAAAATGTGGAAAAAGTGATGCGCTGTGAATACTTTCCGGATACACTGTATATATAAATATATATACAGTGGAACCTCGGTTCACGACCATAATTCGTTCCAAACCGAGTTGGTCGTGAACCGAAGCAATTTCTCCCATAGGACTGTATGTAAATACAATTAATCCGTTCCAGACCGTAGAAACTGTATGTAAATATATACATTTTTTTAGTTTTTAAGCACAAATATAGTTAATTATACCATAGAATGCACAGCGTAATGGTAAACTAAATGTAAAAACATTGAATAACACTGACAAAACCTTTAACAACAGAGAAAACTAACACTGCAATAGTTCGCGCTATAGTGCTAGGAACCGCTCTCGCTAAAAACACTTTTTTTAATGAGTTTTAAGCACAGGGGAAAAAAGGAACATTTGAAAAATCCGTAATTTAATAAACCACCAAGAAAAGTAACATTGCAACAATGCAGGCTACGAACCGATCACCGGAAACAGAACTGAAAACAAAAACAAGCCTTCTCTAACTTGTGCGTCCCTCAATCGCTCTGTGTGTGTGTGCGTGCGTCTCTCTTTTGCGAGCCTGGAGCGCCTGTGTGTCTCTCTCTAGCGCGCTCCTGTGTGTGTGCGAACGCGGCCTCTCTCCCCCCCCCGTGTGTGTGCGTCTCTCTTTTGCGAGCCTGGAGCACCTGTGTGTGTCTCTCTAGCGCGCGCCTCTCTCTCCCCCGCCTGTGTGTGCGTGCGTCTCTCTTTTGCGAGCCTGGAGCGCCTGTGTGTGTTGTCACGCTTGGGTCACAGATTTGCACCGAGACACAGGAGGTTGTAGAAAAAAAGGAACTTTATTCAAAGCACTGCAAACAAACATTTGTCTCTTTTCAACAGTTTAAACGTGCTCCATGACAAGTCAGAGATGACAGCTCCGCCAGGAGCACAGATTGTCTGAGAGAGAAAGAAGGAGAAGCAAGCAACCAATTTAACAAACTGAAAGAAGCCCGTGCAGGCTTTTTAAGAAGGCGGAGCACCGCACGAGAGGCATATTACGCGACAGAGCCGGCAAGAAGGGAAAGGAGGAATGTGAAGGTAGTCTGTCCATGTTTCTTAGGGGTTTTCCCAGGGGCGTCTGTATTCTCTGGAGGTGCGATCTGCTTTGCAGCTCACAGTGTGTCTGTCTAGAGCGCTCCTGTGTGTGTATGCACACGCCTCTCTCGCGCGTGTTCCTGTGTGTGTGTGTACAGCCCTCTGTCTCTTGCGCTGCCTCTCTGTGTGTGTGTGCGTGTGCGCTCGCGCTCTCTCTCTCGCTCGCTGCACAGGAAATGCACAGGGAGAGAATGAACATCAACAAACCGAAAGGGAACCTGGCTTGTTCGTATACCGAGTGTTTGGTCGTGAACCGAGGCAAAAGTTTGGCGAACTTTTTGGTCGTAAACCGAGTTGTACGTGTGCCGAGACGTTCGTGAACCAAGGTTCCACTGTGTATATATATATATATATATATATATACTAATTAATAAAAGGCAAAGCCCTCACTGACTGACTGACTGACTCACTCACTCATCACTAATTGTCCAACTTCCCGTGTAGGTGGAAGGCTAAAATTTGGCAGGCTGATTCCTTACAGCTTACTTACAAAAGTTAGGCAGGTTTCATTTCGAAATTCAACGCGTAATGGTCATAACTGGAACCTCTTTTTTGACAATATACTGTAATGGACGGCAGCTTGATGGCCGTGGGAGGCGGAGTTGAGTGTCACGTCATCACGCCTCCCACGTAATCATGTGAAAAGACTGTGAATGCAGTAGGGAGAAATGAAGTAAGAGCCGCAAACAGCGAAGAACAAAAAATTCATTAAACAATTGAGAAGGGAGCGAGTGAAGCATACAAGCATCTTCATAAGGGAAACAAAGCACCGTGTAAAACGTAAGTTTAAATTAAGTTTATTGAAATGCTCCCGTTAAGGATTGCAATAACATATTCGCGAGATAAAAGAACGCAGTAGGGAGAAATGAAGGAAGAGCCGCAAACAGCGAAGAGCAAAAAATTTATTAAACAATTGAGAAGGGAGCGAGTGAAGCATACAAGCATGTTCATAAGGGAAACAAAGCACGGTGTAAAACGTAAGTTTAAATTAAGTTTATAGAAACGCTCCCGCTGCGGATTGCAATAACATATTCGCGAGATAAAAGTTTAATGAGAAGACACGAGGTATAAACGAACCACACGCCGTGGCGCAACGTTAGGGGCAACAGTTTCAACCATTCTATGATCTGCTTCTCGCAACTGAAAGACGGCACATGGCGGATGTTAGCCGACTTGCTGACCGCAACGTTAGGGGCTTCAACTCTGGCGCTGACGATAGAGATTCGATTCCCGAGAGGGGATGCAGTGAGTGTGTATGCCTGATGAGCCCAGAATTAGGGAGAAACACGTGTCGCATACTCTTTGCATTATTTGAAAGTAAACTATTAAAACCATTCTATGATCAGCTTCTGGGAACAGAAAGAGGGCACGTGGCGGATGTAAGGCGACTTCCTGACCAACCACAAGCGTAACCTGGCAGGTAACCACCCATACAGTCAGATTGTGATTCAGAAAACAAATGCCATGAATGTATTTACCACGATCTACATACTGTCAAATAAACGAAACACACGCCGTAGCGCGACAGCTGTGAAAAGCGAGGTTCACAAAAAAACAGATCCTTAACAAATTGTAATTGGTATATTTTCGATCCGTTTAAAAAGGTTTTCTTTTCTTCTTAAAAAATTAAAAGCAGTACTTCGCCGCAACGAAGCGCGAGAATTTGGCTATATATATCTGCTTCTCGCAATTAAAAGAGGGCACGTGGCGGATTTTAGACGACTTCATGACCAAACATCAGTGTTACCTGCCAGGTAGGGTTACCACTTTTAATACAAAAAAATAAGGGACGCATACTGCAGCGGGTGCCACATCTCAGTGCCAACAGTTTGCAGACTCTACTTAAAAGACCCGCCCTCCTCACTGGACAGTTAAAAAGACCAATCAAACTAACGATGACATCAAGTATTACCCAATCAAAAGTAGGAAAGGAGGCATCTTCATACAATGCGTGTGGGATGATTTGCATGAGACGCTGCTTTAAAAAAAATGATAAAAAAAATACGGGACAAATCCCGTCCCATATTGATTCAAAACGGGACGCGCAATTTCATTCTCAAATGCGGGACGATTCCGTATTTTAAAGTACGGGTGGCAACCCTACAGTGCCAGGTAACCACCCATACAATCAGATTGTGATTCAGACTAGGAATGCAATGAATGTAATTACCCCGATCTACATACAAGGCGAAAGTCTTGCAACATTCAAAGATGATGGTTTGGGATAAGTACACCATACAACATAAAAGAGCTTATGAAGCCTTGAACCGAAAAAAGCAAGATCTCAGAGATCGTAAAAAAAAAAAATAGGAGGTAATGTCGTTTTACTCGCTGTAGATTTTAGTCAAACATTACCAGTTATTCCACGAGGGAGACCAGCAGATGAACTCAACGCGTGTTTAAAATCCATGCTTCTCCCACGCTCGGTTATATGTCGCGTGTTCTCGGGTAGGTGCACCAAAAAATGTATACATTTAAGCATGTAATGGGCAAACAAAAAATGAGGTATACCCGAAGGCTCTGCAGTAGTACTTAATGTAACTTTACTTCTTAAATGTTAATGTTTTACTCTTTAATAATTTATACGCTTCTTATATGTTGTTCAAATTCTTTTATCAAAATACCAGTGACAGCGCAATGCACGATAACGTGGAGTGAATACACCATACGCATCCGCCCACGGCCGCCCTGGTGTGCGCAGATAGGAGTTGATTCTACAATAAAATAAAATAAAGATAAAAAGAGTAATACAATCATCACCCATAAAGTGGATAGTAGACGGGACGTACTATATGTGTACCAGATTTCAAGTCAATAGGTGAAACGGTTTGCGAGCTACAGGTGATTTAAAATCCTGGACAGACAAACAAATAGCCACGGTAGCAAATTACAGAAGAAGATTTTACTGTTTAATAATTTATATTTATATGAAATGAGCTTCTTATATATTACTTCATATTCTCATATGATAATGATGTTAATGTTGTTTATATTGCTTTCTATGTTATTGAAACTGCATGTATGTGTGTATATGTATGTATATATATATATATACTTGCAAAATACCCGCTCTTCGCAGCAAAGAAGTAGTGTGTTAAAGAGGTTATGAAAAAAAAAGGAAACATTTTAAAAATAACGTAACATGATTGTCAATGTAATTGTGTTGTCATTGTTATAAGTGTTGCTGTCTTTTATATATATATATATATATATATATATATATATATAATATACACACACATAAACATATATATACATAAACATATATATACATATACATATATATACATATCTACATATACACATATCTACATATATATATACATATACACATCCACATATATATACATATATATATATATATATATATATATATATATATATATATATATATATATACATATATATATATATATATATATATATATATATATATATATATATATATATATATATATATATATATATACACATCAACATATATATACACACATACATAAACACACACATATACATACACACACACACATATATATACATGTATGTGTGTATATATATGTTGATATGTGTATATATATATATATATATATATATATATATATGTATATATATGTGGATGTGTATATGTATATATATGTAGATAGCGAAGCGCGGGTATTTTGCTAGTATATATATATATATATATATATATATATAGATGTATACTACACACACGCAAAATGGAGGCAGCAGGGGGATCTGGCTAATGCTGAAGCACAGGTATAGGGGGTAATCTGGTGAACTAATGCCTCTTCTCCCATATTTACAGGAGCAGTAACATCCAGTCCTCTACCTCTTCTGTCTTCAGACCACACCCTTTGTTGACCTCATTTCTGCTTTTTTATCAGATGACCCGCCTCTTCCTTTACTTCAGCTATAAAAGCATACCACCTTTGCTGTGCAGTCAGTCCCCTTTGGTGAGTCCGTCTCGGTCGACTACTGTATCATACAGCTCTTTGCCTTACCAAATCCTTAAAATATATGGAGTGGATCCCTAAACCTTTTCTCTTTGTTTTTGTTTTCATTACTATATATATCTACTATATATATATATATATATAATCCTAAGCCTAAAAGTGCAACGGTGACGTTTTTAATGTCACATTTCTGTCACGCTTTAAATCAGGCTTATTTTAAAACCTACATATATATATTTGGCATCATTCTTTTCAGAATTTATCAAACTTTAATGTGATGTTGTTAGATTTTCAGATTCTTACCCCGTTTTTAAATTATAAACTAAAAAATATCAAGAAATCACATCTTGCGAGACGGGACTTTGTGCCAAAATATTTAACCATGCCCGGGGCCGGAAAAAAAACACAAGCAGTAGGACAGCAGCTGTACAGGCTTTTAAATGTTTGAAGAGCCGTGCAAGATGCAGATCACACAGCATGGCAGCAGCAGCAAGCCAGCAGCTGATCGAGCAAAGAAGAGGTAAAAAAATACTGTATTTGTTTCCCATTGTATCACCGTTTAAGAGGGGGTTTCGGAGAAGAGTTCAGCCCCCCCTCTTCACAACACGAGCAGCAGAGATGCAAAGTAGCTGGCGAGCGAAGCGAGCGGGGGGAACCCCCTAGTTTACTGTATACATATATATATATATTTATTTAAAAGGAAAAAATGAATTCTTATCCATCTAACACATGTAAATTTCTCCTTCACTCAGTAAAAAAATACCATAACCAGTTTGTAATTTATAGATGGTTATAAAAAACATATAAACTGTAAAATAACAGCTTGCCTAATTAAGGTAGGAGTCCAATGAAGAGAAGAAATGGGGCCCTCAAGGGGCTCACATGACTGAATGTTGAGGAATAGTGGTGCAGTTAACAAATTAGACAATTACATTTCAGACAACACTGACAAAAAGGTCAATATTTGAAAACCACATAAATATCAGCTTTCTTATCTTAACCCATTATTCAAATATATCTGGCCAACATCAGCTACTTCAGCTAGTTATGCAGTATGGCCTCATAGCGCTCCAAGGGGTTTACCACAGAAGTCATCAATAGATCCAGTATCTGAAACAACTTAATCCAAATAAATGTTTGAGGATATGTATGTATGTGACAGTGGAGCCTATCCTGGGTTCATAAAGCACAAAAAATCTGGGTTAGGGTACCAGTCTACTTCAGACCACACTCAAAAACCAGTTCTTACTCAAACCAGGCCAATTTTTTTTTCCATCAACCCCACCTGCATTAAAGCCCTGTACACAAAATGACTAGGCCAAGATTCAAGCCTAGGACCTGAAGCAATGAGGCTGCGAAGCAAACCGCTGCATGAATGTGTCAGCCTTGCAACAATAAACCAACATAACATTCTCAAACCTGCTTAATCTAATTCAGGTCGGTGTGGACTGAAGACTTTCCTGGTACCACAGGGTACAAGGCACCAGTCCATCAATGGGTTTGATCACACTTACACTCGCATTGAGGCCAATTAAACTAACCTGAACATCTCTGGAAATGTGGGAGGAAAACTGGAATATCTACAGGAAAATCTATAGAGACACAGGGAGAATATACAAGCTCCATACAGATAATGATGGCATGGAAATTGAACTCAGAATGCTAGATCCGTGAAACATAAACCTCTCACAATCAACTATTTAAGGATTTAATGATTGCCCTTCACAAGTATTACAGACTTATTTAAAGCTCTTTGTATAGCTTCTTCTGCTTCTCCTTCTTCTCCTTCTTCTTCTTCTTCTTCTTCTCCTTCTTTTTCTTCTTCTACTTCTTCTTCTTTTGTAGTTTTTCTCATTAGTATATGGGATTGCTATTTTTTCTGCCTAGACTTCTCCAATAGAGGTTTCAGCATTATTTGATCACTATTTATGGGGTCTTTCACAACATTTTTATACTATTTATTGCAAAATGATTTTTTAATAACAAGTTTTATTTATTTAGTGCTATTCACAAATCAGAGCCACCACTTCAGAAAAATAGCAATAACTTCAGCATTTCGGCATATGTTGCAGTTTCCCAATATGTATGTGCCTTTGTGCTTTTAATTAAAAGCAAAATGAAGCTCACTGAGGTCAGAGGCCATTTTAAACATCTCCTGCTCACTGTGCACCTCTTCCCCACCATAACTATCCTCTGTGCCCTGTCTCACTCCCTGGCAGATCTGAAACGCCTGTACTTACCCAGACAGCAGCAGTTGTCCGTGTAGCCTCAGATCAGCTGCACAGTCATCGGAGAGGCAGTTCCTTTCAAACACCGTCTGTAAGAGTTGTAAAGATGTGCAATTAATGAAAAACAAAACTACTGAGTCCACTCAGTAGGAGAGCTGACAGGGAGACAGACAAAGCAGCAAAGTGGAAAAGTCTTAAACATTCAGCCAGTAATGGACCCTACCCTACCACCCTGTAATACAACTCAAGCATTAACCGTTAAAATTGAGAGCGACAGCAAAACAATAAAGGAGCCCATGAGGACCAGCAAGTGAGGGAACATCACAGCATTGACCCCATTAGAAAGAAGAAGAGGTAAGGATTAGGGTTAGGGCCAGGACCAAGGGGCATCCTGTACAACATAAGAGCCAAATGCTCCATTGATTCTCACCGCTGACAACTCCAAAAGGAAAAGATAAAGAAGGAAGACATGCAGACAGAAACAGAAAAGGAAACAGAAGATTTCCAGTGAGAGGAAAGGGCAGTTTTAGCAGTGATTGTCCCAAACTCAAATAGCCTTCGTTGGATAACAGATAAATTCATTTCTTCCCATTCTTCTTTCCAAAACTGCCCAAGCTCTGTCAGGTTGTATGGGGATTAAAAGGCATTTTCACGTCCAGGCACAAATTCTCAATTACATTGGGAAGTGGACTCTGACTCTGCCACTCCATGACTTAACCTTATTGTTAAGTCATTCCTGTTTAGATTTCACTTTATATGTTTGGGGTTGTTGTCTTGCTGGAAAACAAATCCTCACCCAAAATGTACGTTTCTTGCAGATTGATTTGGGTTTTCCTTTTGGATTTCCTTTTATTTTGTTGCATTCATTTTACTTTCTACCATCACAAGCCTTTCAAAGCCTGTGTGGCAGATTGCTGGGGTCCTTACCTGGCCGGGATGCCTGGAAAGACCGGAAGTGGACATTAAAAGCTTCCGGGACACAAGAGGGCAACCGCCCCGGACTATAAAAGGACTACGGGAAAAGAGGGAAAAGGATTTACCTTGTTGGGACCCGTGGCAACCGCCAGGGGGCACCTAAAGCCTCGTGGGACCCGGAGAATGGTCACTTCCGCCACACCAGGCAAGATGGCGCATGAACCTGCCAGAGACGCCCGGAGTGCTTCCGGTGAAAGGGCAGCACTTCCACCACACCAGGAAGTGCTGCCGGAAGGTCGTCGCCAGCCACCTAGAGCACATCCAGGCGGGAATAAAAGGCGGCGCCTTCAGACAATCGGGGAGCCAGAGTCAAGAGTGGGAGTAGGACGAAGCTCCCAGGAGGAGAGGAAAGGTGGCCAAAGACATTGAGAGAGTCGAATTCAGGGGTGATTTGGTGTTTCTGAGTACTGTGTGTTGTGGAGGACTGTCTGTTAATGCTTAATAAACATGAGCATTTTATAAAGATGTGGTTTCCGACTGGTGGTGTCCGGGCAAATCTCACACATGCTACTGAGAAGTCTCTCCAAGGTATGATGGTGCCACCACCATACTTCACGGTGTAGGTGTGGTGTTTTTGATAATGTGCTTATGCTAAGCATAGAATTTAGTCTGATGGCCAAGTAGCTCAATTTTGGTCTCATCAGACCATAGAAACTTTTTCAGCTAACTTCAGAATCTCCCTTGTACCTACTGGCAATACTGGGCCACCCAGTCAACAGTCACTGTCTGTACAGTCTCCCCAGTCTCAGTCACTGTAGCATGTTAACACCTTCAGAGTTCTCACTGGTCTCTTGCTGGCATCCCTCACCAGTCTTCTTCTTGCACAATTACTCAGTGTTTATGGACAACCTCATCTAAGCAGATTTACAGCTCCGCCATACTCTGTCTTTTTCATAATGAATGATTTAATTAAATTCTAAGGGATATTCAGTGACTTGGATATTTTCTTGTATCCTAACCCCTAACTTGCGTTTTTCAGTCATCTTTTCACAGAATTACTTGGGGAGTTCTTTAGTCTTCATTGTGTTATCTAAGACTATGCCACAGTCTGTGACTTTTCCATCAGTTTTCAGTTGTAGCCTTCATTTACATAATCTTAGTGAGTTGGGAGCAGTTGGCGCCGCGCTCCCATGAAGCCGATTGCTTAATGCAACATGTATAACGACTAAGACGAACTAGTCTCTGACTCACTCTGACAAAATCAAATATTTTTAATTTGTCTTAGTCGTAGGAGCGAACAGTATGTGCATGACAAAAATGACAAAATGAATGCTGACAAGGAACCTTGCAAACTGAAGAGAAGCTCATTTTCCTGATGTCTCATGTTTTATGTATTAAATCAGAATGGAAAAAAGAAAAAAAAGCGGAGACTGAACCTGTTAACCCTTCGTATAGCGCCAACTCCATGAGGCAGCATACTATTGGCTGTCATAAAAAGGGGCGGGCATGACTGTGCTGGCACTCAGTCGGTAAAGTAGACATGAGCAGCAATTTTAAGTCATTTAAACTGATATGGTCTGGCAACAAGATCAGCAACTGCGGCTAGAAGAAGCCTAATGTGACATCGGCTTTAGGGCACCTTACTGACTCACCACAGGGTGGACCTTCCAGATTAGGAAGATTTCTACTACAATCAATCGAAACCTCAGACAGGTAATCTCCATTAAACTAATTCGATGACTTCTAAGACCAATTGGCTGTACCAGTGATGATTTAGGGGTGTCATATTACAGAGGGTGATATACGATCAGACATTTTGTGTTTATATTTGTAATTAATTTAGACCACTTTGCAGTGATCTGGTTTTACTTTGACATAAAAGCATCTTTTTCTGTTCACTGATGTCAGAAAAGACAAATCAAACACATTGGAATTAAATCTCATATTACAATAAAATGTGAACATTTCCAAAGGGGTGAATGTTTTTTAAAAGGCACTATATATACAGAGTCATTTCTGGAAGTAGGGAAGTTAAGAGACCATTCTTGGCCTTGCAGTCGATGGAGAAGCAACACCAAAAGAATTGTGTTTCAGCACAAAAAATAAGAATACTGCTTAAGGACTCAGAAAAGCTAGAAACAGTATGGAGTATATAAAGTGTAACTGAACAAACTGTTATTATGTCATATAGTGTGTCAAGTCACAGCAGGCATAATAAACACTTATATTACTTCCATCCGTCTATTTCTAAAACATTACAATGCAAAATAATAAAGTTAACATGAGGTCAGGCCTAGGGGCTAAATACTTATTTATAAGCACTGTATACACGCATATACCCACATGTTGCTACTCTGATATACACACACTAACACACCCATTCACAAATGACAGCGGCTCTGAGTTTGGCTTTCACATCCCATAATGAGGCGACCATAGGGGTTGCGCTCATGAACCACAAAATGCTCGGGGCTGATTGCTAACACCTGGTATTCTTCTTTTGCTATAATTCATGCCATTCCATAGTGGTGCTGGGGACTGGTTCAGCCGACTCTCTCTGTGATCATCCATTCCTCCTTTAAGTAAAATGAATAGTGGAAGTGTCATGAAGGACATTCGGGACTCCATAAAGCACCTTGCTCACAGTGCTCACCACCCATAGGTGCTCTCCGTATTCTTACAATGTCGGCACTGGCATTTACAGTGGCTCAGTCAGTGTCACAGAGCGAGGCAGTGCTGACCGTAACTGAATTTGCATTTTGTGTTTTATTATCCAATATCGTATCCACTAAGACACATGACTGGTTTATGTGAAGGGTGCTTAAGAAATGGCATTTTTAAATCATGCTGGATCATCAGATGTGGTGAAAGCAAACCTCTGTGAAAGTGAGTCCTGGTGATATGGAGGAACAGAAACCAGAAGTGATCCGAATAAAAAGATATGCAGTTTTTCATCATGTGTTACTCCATGACTCCTCTGATTGCGAAGAGTGATGATGTAACATAGAAAGGAGGTCAAGCACCTAAGATAATGTCCAAAGGCTCCTGCGGTATCTGAGGTAAACAGTCACACTTACACCCTCTCACATTGCAAAGTCTGTTCACTTCATCTCACTGTTTGTTTTTTTCCTGTTATTATAGCACATTTGAAGGATGGAAATCATTTAACTTTTAAAACACCAGCCTAACAAAAGAAAAGCCTGGCAGGAAACGAGTGAGCAGGCGGGCCATTTCAACTGCAAATGAGTGATCTGCTCTTTCAGGCTGCTGGAGAGAACGGGAAAATGACAGGAAAAGGTCATTTAATTAGCTCCAAGTCCCAGGGGACAAATATCTGCACTGGCCTCCTGGGGTTTTACGATATGTGAATTCAGCGCACAGACAACAATCCTGTTAGCCAAAGTCCTTCTCCCCCGAGGCATCTGTTTTTCACCTCCCTGAGGGGCCATTGTGTTTTTAATGTGAGTATTGACTTGGGGTCACGTTCCACCAAAGGCTCCTCATGTTCTTTATTCCTCTAATTAGCTATCCATTCATCTGAACAGATTTTAGATAGTAGAAGTACTTTTGAAATGGTCTATTAAGAAAGAATCCTGTGTCAATGCAAGCATTCAATGAATGGATTCCCTGCACTGTAATATGCCGGGAAGGCCAGACTGTAATTTTGTACAATAATATATTATATCCTGCATATTTATGAATTAGTAGTGAAGTAATTGGCATCACTGACTTTCAGATGTAGGGTTCCAAGTTCAATGCCTGGCTTGTATGTTTGTATAGAATTTATACATTTGCCGCAAGGTTTTATTCTGTGTACAGTACTGCAGTTATTTCCTAGGCCCAAAAGACATGTACAGTATATGAGGTCAGACACAAAAATAACTGGATTGGTAAAGAAAATATATATTTATTGATGAATTACAGCATTCTAAACATTGTCACCTCCTATATACTCCTCCTCTCTATCTCTACACTGCTCCATACGTATCTATTGAATGAAACATTGCTGGAAGTGTTCTTGCTTGAGGCTCTTCAACAGGCTTGCCATTTCTGTCTTCACTTCATCCATTGAAGAAAAATGTGTTCCCTTCAGGTCACTTTTGATTTTCAGGAACAAGTAAAAATCACAGGGAGCTTAAATCGGGTAAATAGGGAGGATGATCAAGGACAGGAATGTTTTTGTCAGTCAAAACTGCTTTACAGGAAAAGTATAGTGCACGGGAGCATTGTCTTATCTTGTCTCACTGTTTGCTTTTTTCACCCGACACTGTCATGGCAGCTCATGTAGCGATTGTTGTACAAATATCGACTGGGCTATTCGCAGGACATACCTAGCTGGTCGGCAGTTTGAGAGGGCGTGTAGGAGGGATATAGTTCCATGATTCACGTCCAGCCGACCTCTAGACGGTTTTCCAGGATAGCCCCAAGCCCAGTTCGGTGGTATCCGTCAATAAGGGCGCGCACATAAAGGCGACCTTCAAAAGGGCGACCTCAATTGGGCGCGGCGAATAAAACCGCACATAAATAAAAGCGATCTTCAAAAGGGCGACCTCAATTGAGCGCCGAATAAAGGCGCGCGTAAATAAAGGCAAGCTTCAAAAGGACAACCTCAATTGAGTGCCGAATAACTGCACGCATAAATAAAGGAGTGCTTCAAAAGGATGACGTCAATTGGGCGCAGCGAATAAAGGCAAACGCAACAAAATTACAGAAAATTTATTAGATAAAGGCAATGATTGAACGTATAAAAAGGTGAAAGCAAGAATATTAAAACATCCAATTAATTAATGCATGAACTTCTAACGAACTACTACTAACGAACTATTTCTAAAGCTCTCTATATTTCCTTGTTTTCAAAATTACAGAAAATTAGATGAAGGCAATGACTGAATGTATAAAAAGGTGAAAGCAAGTTACACTTGAAGCTGTAGATTATGTGCAATGCCACGAAGATATTCGAGATGCGGTCTATTAGCATAATCAAGGACAATTAATTTAATTCGCTCCGAAGGTCATCCTTTTGAAGCGCTCCTTTATTTGCGCGCGCATTTATTCGGCGCTCAATTGAGGTCGTCCTTTTGAAGCTCGCCTTTATTTACGTGCGCCTTTATTCGGCGCTCAATTGAGGTCGCTCCTTTGAAGATTGCTTTTATTTATGTGCGCTTTTATTCTCCACGCCCAATTGAGGTCGCCCTTTTGAAGGTCGCCTTTTTGTGCGCGCCCTTATTGAATAGAACCCAGTTCGGTTATGTTTGTGTCTCACCTCGTAAGATTAACTGCCATCTTTAAACTGGCCCAGAAGGCATTAGTGTCACTAATATACAGTATAAAGACAGCAGCTGTATGACATTACAACTCCTTAACCTTCTTCAGAAAAACTAATCTTAGGTATTGGCATAGCGACTTAGGCCCTGTCCAAACTGCCACGTTTTCTTTTAAAAACACAGACATTAGTCTCCATTGTCCCCTTTTGTCCACACTACTATTGCATTTTAAACACCTAAAATCAAATATTTTTGAAAATACTCTCCAGAGCTGTGCAATTCTGAAAACACAGCATCAGCGTTGTAGTCTGGATAGGTGAAAACAGAGATTCTAATTGCACTCTGATTGGTTCATGTTTATTACGTGGCCCAATCCTGATTGGATGCTGCTCATTATAATTTCTCATTACCTGATAGGTCGCCCTTTAATGGAAGAAAAACATATTCCAACATGGCAGACACAGAAGAGTTGTTTTGCATGGTGTTTGATGTGTTGCTTACCTGTGTGCAACTAAATTGTGTTTTGTACAGTTTGAAAGCTGCATACATGCTCAAAAGCCAAATAATTTAATGGGCATGACAGTTTTGTGATAAATCCTGTGATTTGCAGCATTACCATCCCATCAAGGATATTTTTGCTGCCAATGTGCGCACGCTAAGTGTAGGTGAACATCCACATCATATGTGTTTTTGGTTGTTTTAGTATGGATGGAGATGCTATTTTTAAATGAAAACATTGTAGTGTTGATGTAACCTCACTCACATAGTTGAATCTTTAATTTATTAGGAACAATTAGCTGTGTAAGAGTGGGCAAACTATTTGAGGAGTCATACATGTATTTTGGATGTGGAATACTTTTAAAAAGTATGGTGCACTCCTCTCATAATTAGTTATTTTTCATTGATATTCTATCATTTTTTTACAGGAATTATTTATCTGTATATGTTTTCGAGGTTGCTGGAGCCATTACTGACTTTAGTTTTTTAAACTGGGGTTGTTTTAGTATGTTTATATATTTAATTGTGTTCTCCCATGATGCCACATTGTTTTGTTTGGGAGTCGCTGCTTTGCGTAGTTTTGTTTACTGGTTGCTAGCATCACAAATGAAATTATGTCAGGCATTATAGGGTATAAAGTTCATTTCCTGGGGTCACCTAAGTGTCAGAGTTTGTGGATATCTCAAAAAAAGAAACTAAAATCTAAATTTGTTTGAGTCTTTATAGTTCTCTTTTCTCTTTTCCATTTGGGGGCTCATGGACTATGGGACTACAGACTATGTTTCAGGTTGTGTCTCTTTGATCTCTTGCCTTTCAGTTATGACTGTTACTTTGTTTCTGGCTCTCTTTTCTTTCGTGGTCCATCCTTTAGCCCACATGACATAACAACTCTATGGTATCTTTTGAAAGATGCTACAAGGCTTATTCTCACCTGGACAAAGCTGGCAGCACTGTGAGGATTATGTTTTTTAATTTCTCCAGTGCCTTCAATACCATCCAGCCATCCTAGTTAAGATGTAAGCTTGGGGATACCCAGGTGGATGAGCTTATGGTGTCCTGAATAATGGACTATCTATCGGGCAGATCACAGTTTGTGAGACCCTAGGACTGTGTTTCTGATGTGGATGTGAGCAACACTGGAGCACCACAAGGATCAGTCCTGCCTTCTTTTCTCTTCACTCTGTACACCTCAGACTATAAAGATAACAGCAGGTCATGTCATTGCAGAAATTCTTAGATACTTCTGCACCTCTGGGGTGTATTGATAAGGAGGATAAGACAGAGTACAAGAGTCAGATGAAGATGTATGTTTCTTGGTGCAAAGAGAATTGTCTGCATCTTAACATCAGCAAAACCAATGAACTGATAATTGACTTTCACCGTACCAAAGAGCCTCTATGTCTGGTCAGGGATTGGAAGTAGAGGTGGTCCAATCCTTCATGTCCTTGGTTGTCCACATTAATGACAGGTTTGACTGGTCTCAGAACACAGAGGAACTATATAAGGAAGTAAACAGCGGGGTCTTTTTTCTTCTGAGACTGTGTTCCTTTAATGTGGGAAGTGACATCCTTCACATCTTCTACAACTCTGTAATGGTGAGTGTGATTCTCTACGCTGTGGTGTGCTGGGCTGGTAACATCACTTCAAGAGAGGGTCACCGAATAAACAAGCTAATTAAAAAGGCAAGTGCAGTTATAGGATGCACCGTGGACCCCCTGAAGGTCGTAGCAAAGGAAAGAATTTTTTAAAAAAACTGAGTGCCATTATGAACAATGCCTCACATCCTCTCTCTGACACACTAACAACAAGGACTTTCAGCCAATGAATTATTCATCAGAAGTGTGTCAAGAAATGGACTGGGACTCCTTTAAACCAATAGCACTATGCCTGCACATTGCCTCACTGTGATCTTGGCTGCCAAGTCAGAACTTTTCTTTCTTAATAAAAATTTCTTCCTTTTCAGTCATTCTGGTGTTTTAGTGCACATATATTTTTGTATGGATCTACCTATTTACGTTTATGTTTATTCAAAGAGCTTCTGTAATAACCTGAATTTCCCCCTAGAGACAAAAAAAGTTTTATTTAAAGTTCTATCTACAACAATGTGTTATTCTGAGTCCACTGCAGCATGCCATTGTGAATGATGTTGTCCACTTAAGGACAACCTATTCTTTAGCTATGAGGGTCCATGTGACATAAATTTTATCAGCAGTTATGTCAGGTGGTCCATGTGCCTCCAGATGTTTGTGTCCACATGGTCCTGTGTTCGTCGACTACACATGTGCTAGAGAACAAAGCATGGGCACTGTGGCAGGAGGCTGGGAGCCACGAAAGGGCAACAGCCCTGGATAGGGTGGGGATCACGGGGCCGGAACGAGGAAGCTCAAACCCATTGGGGCCCGTGGCCTCCGTCAGGGGGCACCCCGAGCATCATAGAGCCCGGGAGATCTGCACTTCCACCACACCTGGGAAGGTGGAGGAAAGACCTTCCAGGGACACCCGGAGTGCTTCCAGGTGCTCATGCGGCACTTCCGCCACACCAGGAAGTGCCACCAGAAAGACATCAGCGAGCACCTGGAGCACATCTGGGTGATTTTAAAAGGGGCCACCTTCCTACAGATGAGGAGCGAGAGTCGGGTGCTCAAGGAGGAAGAAGCTCTAGTGCAAGGAAGAAAGGCAGCCCACGGACATTAAAAGGCCCATGATTTAGGGTGAATGGTGCAGGAGCACTGTGTGCTGTGCGGGACTGTTTGGGGGAATTTATTATAAATAAAAGCGTGTGTTTTTTAGTAGAGCTGGTGTCTGTCTGATGGTGTTAGGGCTACCTCTCACAACAATCTGAAGAAAAAGTCAATTCTGCATCAGAGCAGCACTGTGCACACATAATCAGACCATAAACCTGTGAATAGTAGTAGTTTGTAGCTGGTGAGGATGTGTTACCTGGAGAAGATAGATAGATAGATAGATAGATAGATAGATAGATAGATAGATAGATAGATAGATAGACAGACAGACAGACAGACAGACAGACAGACAGACAGACAGACAGACAGATAGATAGATAGATAGATAGATAGATAGATAGATAGATAGATAGATAGATAGATAGATGTGAAGGACATAGAAGACTGACATAATACTTCCACTACAAATAAAATTCAACACTGCAGAGGATCAGTGTGAGCTCATCCTAAAATAAAGAGTTTTCTTGCAAAATAAGGTCAATCTGCTTATTATGCGAACAGCCCTGTGAAATGTGATTAAAATTTTATTGGAAGAGCATGGGACACATACAACACAAAAGCCTGGAATATGCACAACCCGGCCAAAAGAATCATTAACTTAGTTTAAAAATAGTCTGAGTGAACCAGTGGGAAGTTTGTGCTCTGCAAACGTCAGTGTATTAAAGCAAAAGGAAACAGCTGGCGTGGTGTGATGGTTGCTGAAATGCTATATTCATAAAGAATGCTAAAAAAGGTTGTGCCAGGTGAGTAAAGCTGAGGCCCCATAAATATAAAAAACTGCAATGAACTGGAACTGTCCAGTAGAATACTGGGTAAAGGTATGAGCTGAGTGGCAAATGCTCTCTGGGCAACAGAATGACTCACTCAGAGTCTCACTGGGAGGGCTCCACTTTTTACTACTGAGTGAAGATTGAATGTGGAACAGGAATCAATCCGGCTAAATTAGGGAGAACCATGACAAACCCAGGAAACACTCTGGAGTGCACCATGACTGCCTTCATCACTCTAAGATTATGTACTGTAAATGAAGTCTGCGCCTCGGTGTTGATGGAAAAGTCACGTAATGTGACATGGCCTTAAGGAACATGAGTGTTTTGGATCTCACAAATAGAAGAAAAGGCTTGTGTGTCTGTCTGATGCCTTATATTTTACATGCCACAGCAGAATGAACAAAAAGGCTACGGCTGTTTCTGAATTGGCTGTACCTATAAAGCCTTCACAAGGGACTGGCTGTCAGTCGGCACATTATTGGTCGTTAGAGAAAGAGGTGGTCTTATAATACTCTGGAATTTTGAAACTGTGATGGAAAGTCATCATGGAGTCACGTAATTAGTTCTGCACTGTGATTTCTGGTCACATCATCTGACATTCTCAGACTATGAGATCAGCAGTGGCAGTTGTCAAGTTTGACATCCCCTTCAGCTGAAAGTCATGTAATGTCCCACCAGCTTAGGTGACTTGTCCTGGGTTACACAGGGAGTCAGAGGCCTAATCTGAATGGACAGTCTTGTCATGTAAAGTCCACTGCCTTAGCCAAAAGACCACAATGGCTGCCTATTCTTGTTAAGTGTTATTAAGTGTTATAATTATATGACCCGGTTGTTAGCAGTAATAGTACAGCTATTTATTATTACCGAAGTGTCATGCCAATATTTTCTTTTCCAAGTCTTTATTTTTAGTTTATTCTGAAGAAGAATGCTGTGACTTGAGTGCGTTCCAGCAAATGGTGATTTAAACTGAAATGAGTGCTTTGATGGACAGATTTTAAAAACTTTCCCAGTTAAGCACAGTACAGTGCGCCACACCACTTGACTTGGAACAGGGAATTTATGGCAATGGCGTATCAGCCAAGAGAAGGCAGAAATTTTCTCTGTCCTGAGACTCGGCAGCCTGCTCAAAGACACGTGGAACTCATATGGCTACAAGCATGCAGAAAAGAAACTGTTTGGTAACAAATTTTCATAATATTCATAAATAAAAGAAAATATGTGCTCTCAAGTACTGCCCCATTGCTCTCCGCTGCAGCACCCTTCTCTCTCTATACTGCACTGCTTTCGCTTTAAGTCATGGGCACATTAGATTTATGGGTAATAATTCAGAAATACTTAGCACACAGAGCCTTTCATAGACTTTTATTTCTGTGGACATGTGCTAAAATCCAGGTAGTACAGTAAGAAGCGCCTCTGGGGGTCTTTTCTGCCCAGTGCTATTAGACAATTTAATGCTTCCACCCGATGTATCTGTTAAGTTTATTTTTTATTTATTTACTTACTTAGTTATATATTTATTGATTTATTTATGCTTTTATTTATCAATTGAGTGATCAGATGTATTACCTGCCCTGGGAGACTGTACGGTTTCTGCTGCTGTATGCATTTGAATTTCCCCATGGGATCAATAAAGTTTATCTAATCTAATCTTAACTATGTCATCTAAAGCTATAAAGAACACAAAATCTAAAAGTGAAACACACTACATTCCATTCCACACTACATGGCAGCCAAAAGAGCACAAGGAGGTGTTCTACCCAGTCTGTCCTCAAGAACTGTGGGGTCACCAAGCCTGCGTTTACATTGACACTGTTTTACATTGCTTTGTCTGAGAGCTAATCCTGTCTGTATATTATTATTATTACCAATGCTTAAAATGGTAACATAAGCGGTCTTGTCAGAATTGGAATAAATACTCATTAAGAAAGCGACTGGCAGCCTAAACGTTTTCGCCCGCTTTCTCTCCTTGTATGGTGAGCCATGGCATGTCCACTTATGTGGGATTCGTTTACAGCACTTTAATGCCTCCATAAGCCAGAAAAGCCCCAGGTCATCACTGGGCTCCTGGATAGCATCATGCCCAGCTGTGTCAGCAAACATCCTTCTCTGCAGTACAATGACCCCTTTGTGGAGAACACCTCTGTCAAAGATGGCGTCAGAGATGGCTATGCAGGGGGGCGCTGCAGGGGGTGCTGTTGGAATTTGTTTCTTTTTTTTGTATGTGTGATGCTGGGAGGCTCAGGATGAGGTCACAAGTCAAGTAAATGTGTGTCTTCTGTCTTCAATTGGCTTTACCCTGCAATCCAGCAACCGTAGTGAAGATCATGTTCTTTAATTTCTCCAGCACCTTTGACACCATCCAGCCTCACAGACTAGGGAACAAGATAAGGACTATGAATCCTAAAGGTCCCACAGGCTCCTGGGTCAAGGACTACCTGCTTAACAGACGGACAGTTTGTGAGGCTTAAGGGCTGTGTGTCAGAGATGGTGGTGTGTAACCCTTGGGCACTTCAGGTAACTGTCCTGTCTCCATTCCGGTTTACCCTCTACACAACAGACTTCCAGTACATTACAGAAAGTGAGCAGGCAGTGTGGTGTAGTGGTTAAGGTTTTGGACTTCAAAAGGTTCAAATCCCGCTACTAACTCTGTTTAACCACAAGCAAGGCACTTGACCTGCCTGTGCTCCAATTGGAAAACCAAAAGAAATGTAATAAATGTTATAAATGTCATAAATGTTGTAAGTCGCCTTGGATAAAGGTGTCAGCCAGATAAGTAAATGTAATACCAACTCTTGCCATGTATACCGTCTTTTTCCGAAAATAAGACATCCCCCGAAAATAAGCCCTATCGAGATTTTCGGAACTTTTTGTAATATAAGCCCTCCCCCGAAAATAAGCCCTAGTTAAAATAATGTGAAAAAAAGAATTCGTTAAAAAATGCTGTTGATGTATTAAGTATGTTTAGCTTCCCTAATACTCGTATTTCAGAGAAATGTTTGAAATAAAATATTCCGAGAAATTCATTGTTTACCTCTACAGTTCGTTTCAAATTAATTCTTGGAATTTATCTTAAAAATACAACATAAGGCAGCATGAATACATAAATATTGTGTCCGCTCTGCTCTGCTGTGTTGTACTGCGTCGCGCGTATCGCAGAGTATGGTCGAATGAGGTGGGGAGGGGGTGGAGGGGGGCATGCATATGCGGAATGCGACGGAACGCGTCATTGGCGCTCACTATAAATAATTGTTCGTTAAGGCAGCAGTCTACATTGAGCGACAGTGCAGATACAATGTTTGTTCATTTCAGTCTTGTAAGTCTGATTATTTCCTCATACGTAATTTTATTTTTTATAAAGTGAATAATTTTTAACCGCAGTTAAAATGAGTACAAAACGAAAGAGCTATTCCGTCGAGTACAAAAAGGGAATTGTGGAAGACTCCAGGGGTGTAAATCTTGATTTATGACGATGTTCCAGAAGAAGATGACATGACTGTAATTGAATAAATTTTAATTTCTGTATTCTGTGTAAAATAAATAAATATTAAATAAAAATATATAAATATACTTTTATTTTTGTCCTCCCCCGAAAATAAGCCCTAGTGCGTATTTTGGACCAAAAAAGAAAGTAAGACAGTGTCTTATTTTCGGAAAAAGACGGTAGAAGTTCTCAGACAACTCCTGCATCATAGCTGTATCGATAATGGAGATGAGTTTGAACAGAAGGGCTACAGAGGACTTGGACTTGTGGTGCAGGTAAAAACGCCTGCAGATCAACATCAACAAGACAATACAATTGGTGGTGATATGGAGCTCCTGTGACCAATCACTTTACAGGAGAGGGAAGTTGAAGTGTTGCAGAGAATATTTGGAGGTCTATATGAACAACAAACTGGACTGATCTGACAACCCAATGGTGCTGTATAAGAAGGGCCAGAGCAGACTAAACTTCCTGAGGAGACTCAAGTCTTTTGATGTGTGCCACAAGCTGCTGGGACAGTTTTACCAGTCCATTGTAGCCGGTGTGTTGTTCTATGTGATGCTCTCCTGAGGAAGCAACTTGAGTTCAGATGATGCAAAATGCCTCAACAAACTTATCAGTAAAGCCAGCTCCATCACAGGACTGACTCTGAACACTGTGAAGGCTGTTGAGGAAAAGAGAATGGTGGCAAAATTGGATGACATTATGAATACCGTATATACTCGCGTATAAGTCAGGTCTTGAAACCTGAAAAATCGATCATAAAATCAGACCCCGGCTGACTCACATCAGTTCCTCAGACACATCGAATTTTGTTGCAGCAGCGCAGTTACCAATTTCTTTCGCCACTTCAACGACTTTTAATTAAAAATCAACTTCATATTTTCTTCTGATCAAATTCTCCATCGTAGATAATGGATGCTCTTACAATAAAGGTGTATGAGGGTGTGAGTTACAAAAAACACAAAACAGTGCTTCAGAATAGTTCAGGTATTACCGTGTGGTCACATAGGCACAACACATAGAAAAAAAGGCAGTGTGCTCCGAGGTTACTCTCTCAGGTGGGCGTTAGCATATCATAATCTCTTGGACCAATAGCGCGAGTTTTCCGCATACGACTTATATGACCGACATTATAAAATACCAGAAATTATATAGTAAAACCAAGCCCCGAATTATGCGCAGGAGAACTTATCCGCGAGTATATATGGTAATTCTGCCCATTTCCTCCAGGGGCTGCGTTCATGGAGTACTTTTAGCCACAGGCTCATAACTCCATGTTGTAATGGGGATCTTTTGTGCCTATGGCCATTAGGAAGTTCAATGCTTTCTCCCAACGTCCCTACCATCACTCCAGCCAGAAGTCACAGGAAAATAGTACAAACTTCAACTTATTACAGTTAATCTTTAGCATAATATTTATTGTATGTTCTTATTCTTATTACTTTGAATTGATATCTGTGTAATTTATGTTTTTGTCTTTACAGTGGTATGCATTTGAATTTCCCCCAAGGGTTTAATAAATTATATCTAATCTAATCTAATCTTCAGAAATACAAGACAGAATTGCTTAAATGTACAGAAAATATAAAACCATTATTGATGGTCTAGAGACACACCTTAGCATATCTATATCAAGGTGGGCAGGCATGACACTGATCTCTTTAATGACAAGATGGACAACAATGCAGCTGGACAAACTGAGAGACAGAGGCACAGGCTACCCATTGATCAAAAAAGCAGAAAGGGAAAAATAAATAAGAAATTAAGGGACAAGCAGAAAATAACATCTAGAATTGAGTATAGGGAAGCATGCAAAAAGGGATTGGCAGAAAGGTAGACAGGCCTAGGAAAAAGCACAGAAGAGCCAGACATACTGTATCAAAACATAGACCAAGGTAAACAGAAAGAAAGGAAGCACATTGAAAGGAAGGGAGACAGAAAAACAGATCATTACAGGCAGACATGCCAACAAGTCAAAGGCTTACCTGGTTTCTTTGGGCAATCTTGCCTCCTTTTTTCCATCGCAGGATGGGGGTGAGTGCTGGCAACTGCTCGCTCCCATTGCTCTCAATCACATGTTCCCCCAGACTATAGGCCACTTCAAACACAACGGGAGAGAAAACGTCCTTGACTTCTTTCTGCAGACACAAACAGAAGGGTCAAGTCAACTATTAGGAGACATACTCATCATTCAGTAAAGAGCCTTTCTGGGTGCTAAAGTCATGTATACCAGTAACCAGGCAGGACAGCGGAAGGATTGCCTTAATGTTTCAGTCCCAAATTTTTTAATATTTCACAGTAAATGTGTTTGAGCTTGAAATTTGCACAAAGTCACTTCTTTATGAGCATAGTGGTCAAGAACAGGTTTCAAAATCTAGATTGCCTGCCATAAGTCAATATTTCTTTAACATAACATCTTTCACACTAAACCAGGGATCTCAAACTCCAGTCCTGGAGGGCCGCAGTGGCTGCAGGTTTTCATTCTAATCCTTTTCCTAATTAGTGACCTGTTTTTGCTGCTAAATAACTTCTTTTGAATTCATTTTTTGGCAACAGAGTCATTTTCTCTTTCAGCTTTATGCTGTAGCCTGGTACGTCTTTCTTCTTCTGACTCGTTAATTTGGAGCTGCCCTGCCAACTCTTTTAACTTCAAGCTGTTGCCTAGCACTTCCGGGCCGGACAGACAGACAGACACACACACTTCCACACGTAGACGTTTATATATCAGATAATATATATATATTAGATAGATAGATAGATAGATAGATAGATAGATAGATAGATAGATAGATAGATAGATAGATAGATAGATAGATAGATAGATAGATAGATAGATAGATAGATAGATAGATAGATAGATAGATAGATAGATAGATATTGTCACAAAATGCTGTACCCAATGATCTGGAGCAAGCAAACACTTATTAACTTACTAGACATTAAGCTCGTTACAATAACGGGCGCTAGAACAGTAGTCCATAAACATTAGTAGGAACAGTCTATATTAAATAGCAAGGGACCTTTTACCTCATTAAATTTTTCCCATAAAATGCCTGTAATTTTCTCTGACAGTAATACTGGCTTTGCTGTCCATAATATGCGTTTAATTTTCTGTCACAACGGTAGGCAATCAGCAGATTCTCCCAAGCAACTGATGTAATGTGTGCGAAAATAAATCTACTTTTAAAAGTCAACCTATTGTAATATCATGAAAATTCGTACATTTAGGAAACCCCCTTTAACGACTGACACTTTACCGGGTCAAGCTTCTTAATCGCAAATCTGACATCCTCAGAGTGAACACTTGCACAACAATGGGGAAGCTGGTCTCCGCGTCTCAGTACCCGATTGGATGTTTCCTGTTTTATGTTTTAGGTCTTACCTCATTTACCGAAATCTGATTGGATCTGCCGCGCAATATTTTATAGGTCCCACCCTCTCTGTCTTGTGTGATGAGTCAGTCAGCCTTTGAAGCATCGCACCGTGCCCCGTGCATGCGCACTTCATCCGAAGACACACACACACACAGACACTGGACGCACACAGGGGTTTTATTAAAGAGGATTATGGATAAAAAGGACAAAACCTTCATTTGAAAAAGGTCAATAAATGCCAATAAATCCATGTGTTGCAGGTACAGTGGGTTGAACAGCAGAAAAGGATTCTCCTGGATTCCCTGCCTGACATCCTCTGGGCCAAAATGAAACCACCAAGGGAACACCAGCATGGCAGCACAGTTGTTAGCACTGCTTTGTATCACAGTACCAGTGTCCTGGGTTCAAATCTTGGCCTGTTAATTGTCTATGTGAAGTTTGCATATTCTCTACAGATCTATGTAGGTATTTTTATATGTTCGCTACAAGATAGTGGCATCACAATCAAGAGTTTTTTCCTACAGTATGTCTAATGCTGTGCACATTGGCTCTGGCACCTCAGGTTCATTCAGTAAGTGAGCTTGGAAGGTGGATGAATAGAAGTAAGCTGACTTGGCTCAGGGACACCTGTAGCAGCAGTTCTGACTTACCCCCTAAACCAGCTTGAGCCCCCAGTAAGAAGCTGGTGCTAAGTAGGGCTAGGAAAGCTAATAAATCTAAGGCTGAACTCAGATTTAAACTAACAGCATCCTCAATTTGTAACATCTTATGTTTTGAAACAGACAGCATGCTCTACCTCTGTGGTCACTAAATGTGTAAAGTGGCTTGACTACTCTGTGTTGGAGATGGTGTGCTTGTCGGTCAAGCAGGCACTTTGAAGCTTACCAGTGAATCCTCATCACAGCCAGGGAAAGCTTTTGGATGTGGAGGCAGAGAAACTGGAAGCACAATCTCCTGTTGTCTGGGATTTCCTTTTAAGGAAAAATCTTTGGGGAACTGTGCAGTGAACACAAAAGCTTGATATGAATGTGGCCAGCCCACCTAATAAATCTCACTGCCTGTGTTCATTCAGAGCAACACTCCAGGATGGACTCGAGCCTTGGAGTCTGATGACTGCATCTTGGCCCCAAATCTGCTGCAAAGTTTTGATTGACTTCGAACTTAACTGAACGTTGGAAAAAAAATATATAAAAAAACAATCAAGCAGGAGAGCTTCTGTGTTTTCCCATTAATCTCGCATTGTTAACGAAGGGCTAAATATGATGAGTTGGCACCAGTGGCAAATGCTTACATGGTTAAGTTTTAGAACACAGGTGTGCAGGAAAGATATTAGCTTTGCCTTCACGTGAGGCAATGGCTCTGACACCAAACACCAGCTAGAAATTGAGAAGACTTTTGTTGCCACACATGGCAGCGTGGAGGCAGAGGGAAAAACAGGTCCAAAAGTGGCCCACATGCTACATTATAAGGCAAGTAATTCTAAGGCCTGATTCCTTAGGTCTATGTATGTGTTGGGGTAGAGCAGAGGTTTTCAAACTAATGTCCACAACCAAACCCACCCCCCCCACCATGTGTCAAGGATGAACATTCTTTAAAAAATGAAGCAGAATTTTAGAGATTGTCTTTAAATTATCTCACATAGTTTTTAAGTAAGTGCAACTCAACTTGTTCTTCAATTGTTGTTTAAAGTAGCGCTATGTCAAGTAGTTATTGACTAGAGCTATGGGTTCACAACCTGTGCGTGAGACGTTATGGGGGACACTGGAATAAAGTGGCTCTTCAAATAAACACAGCAGCTGAACCCATGTCTCCATGCTTGGCTTTGCTCACCACTATTATCAATATTAAGGTTGGGAGATTGAGGAAAAATGACCTTAAGTTGTTTGCATTTAATAAGATTTTGGTACTTAACAATTTAAGACTAAACAAATTGTGGAATTTTGAAACACTTACTATTTAATATGGATTTCCTTCTTGACTACTGAGTCAGCCCTTGTGTTTTTATAAACAACCAGATTTTCTGTTACAACACCATCTTTACCCTTTTGCCTTTCCTACAGTTTGATGAACCGCCTCAAAGCAACTGCAACCATTCTGCCTTTAGAAATACCATTTTACTGCTGCACACTTCATCTAATCCTGTATATGTAGCTGAAGACCACTGAAGAAACCTCTGTCAGTGGGCAACCAGAGAGTGTATGTGGCTAACATAGGTAGCAAAAAGACCCATTGTTCTTCTTTCTGCAAGAATCCTACTGCTTCCATCTGAGATAAGTAAAATGAAGAAAGGTTTTGTATTCCCAAACAGACTAACAAGATACAAGGGCACCAAGTATCATTTCAAAGTTAAGCTGCCAAGGCATGAGCAGCTAGTAAGCCGTACCCACCAGGTGATCTGGTAAGTTGGGGGGGGGGGGGTTGCCCCATTTAGACCAAGGTAGGGAATGTATCATCTCAAAATTAAAGCACCAAGGCAAGGCAAGAGCAGCTAGTAAGCCATACCGACCAGGTGATCTGATAATTTGGGGGACTGACGCCGATACACACAGGTAGATAATGTAAGCTTCTGTTAGTACAGCAGAGAAAAAGTAGGAATTAGTCAAGCAGCCCATGTCCAATACCCCAGTAGGGGGTAAGATAACAGGGTGCTTTGCCCAACTGTGTTTTTCTGTATTCTAGAATTTTTAACTCAAAATGACACTCGTTAAATTGCAACCGATGTCCTGGCAGCATTTTGAAGCTTCTGCAGGGGACGCTGTACAGACCCCCCCATTGCTTCACCACACGTGAGGACATATGGAGCTAATCAACACAGAACAGGAAGGAAACAAACACGTATAACACATTTCACAAAGGCATCTCTGGCATCATCTTATTACTCAGAGGAAAGTTGCAATTTATTTAAGTGTATGTTTTTTTTTTAGCTTTTAACAAAACCCTCATGTTGAAGATGCATGGCTGACAGGAGCTTTCCATCACAGTTAGGTTCAGCAGCTGTGGATTTCAACAGTTTAGGAAGATTTTCTTTTGTCCTTTTTTCAGTCTGAGTTTCTTGATTCCAGGAAGCAAGTGTGTAGAGAGACTCACAAAAACCCACAAATGTATTTAGTAATGCACTACAATTATCATTTGATTGACCAGGGGTTCAATTTTGGACATAAGTTTTATGACCTCTTTGGTTGGAAAACTTGCTACTCCTCTTCCAAGCAGGTCAAAATCAGGTTGAATGCATTCTGAGACTGTAGAATAATAAAGATGCCTTTGTGTTGATTACTGCCCTCTAACTACCTGCAAACCACCCCAGAACTACTGTACACCTAGGTGGTGTCACACACGTGCGAGTAGGAGTCAACTAAAGGGCCTGAATAATGGCAATTCCGCGTCCAACCAGGGGACGGCGGGGTGCACTAACTGTACCTCTCAATCCCTTGCAGACCATTCTCAGGAAATCCCACAGGGTTCTGACACCTCTGACAACACCATTTCCTGCCCACTTCACTTCCGGTCCTGCCTCTGATGACGTCACTTCCCCTTCCAGCCCCAATGACGTTATTTCCTACTCTGGCCTTTAAAGCCGCCATCTTGACTTTATATAATCAGTTCCACTTTGGACTTTTTGCAGCCAGGATATATTATACAGGTGGCTGCCCTAAACCTTTATAATGTCCTATTATCATTCTTGTGACAGTGGATATTGCATATATACTGGAAACGTCTGGAAAGATCCCACACAAACTAAGTGGCTGACTTAGGGCTACACTATCGCCTTTCATATTCGTACTAACCATTTACGCAAGTGTGTGTGGATTCAGCTTATCATCCACCAAGAATTTTAGGGAAGGTCAAAATCTACGATCTCTAGTGTTAGCTAAGTGAGAGTGAGGAAATGCTAACAGATGGAGCATCCCAAGGCTACCAGTGGGCATTCATGCCACTCACCTCTCTGAGGAGCCATATGATGACATATAATGAGTGGGCTTCAGCCGCATTAAGGTGCATTTAACAAAGAAGTAGGTGTCCTTGGAATATCCTGTTGTGTTGAGAAAGTAAGATGTAGACTATGTTGGCTTGTTATGTATGAGCTTAAGCCAACAAGTCACAGCACTGCACGATAATTCTCTGTGGGTGAATATGCCTAAAGCTGAAGTGAAGACAGATTTTGTATGACACATTAAGAGGTGGATAATATAATAGATTCCTCCCTCTTGAAAGTTTTCACATTTTTATTGTTATTCAACATTAAATCATAGTGTATTTAATGTCTTTTTTGACATTGATCAACTGAAAAAGACTTGATTCCAAAGAGAATACAGATCTCTGCAAAGTAGTCTAAATTAATTAATTACAAATATATGACACAAAATAATTGATTGCAAACATATTCACCAATTCAAGTCAGTATTTAGTAGGTGCGTCTTTGAGAGCCATTCCAGCTTTAAATATGTGTGGACAGGTTTCTCTCTATCAGCTTTGCACATCTGGACACTGCCATGCCTCAAAATGTTTCTTTGTAAAACTGCTCCAGCTCTGTCAGGTTATACTGGGGGATTGTGAGTAAAACAGTCAAGCCACAAATTCCCAATTGGATTGAGATCTGAACTCTAACTTAGGCACTCCAAGACATTAACATTGTTGTTTTCAAACCATTGTGGCACGCGGCTGGGGGTGATACCCAGCCGGGATGCCAGGAGGACTGGAGGAGGGCTTGTGCCTCCACCAGACCACGAGTGGGCGACCGCCCTGGTTGTGTTGGGGGCCACGGTACAGAGCTGGGAAGCTCAACCCTGTAGGGGCCCGTGGTCACCACCAGGGGGCGACCCACTGCCTTGGGAACCCTGGACCTCAGCACTTCCACCACACCCGGAAGTGCTGGGGGGAAGAGGATCGGGGACACCCGGAGTCCGTCCAGGTGCACAGCCGGCACTTCCACCACACAGGGGAGTGTTAGCGGAGGAGTGTCGGGAAGCACCTGGAGCCCATCCGGGTGTGAATAAAAGGGGCCGCCTCCCTCCATTCGGGAGCAAGAGTTGGGTGGAAGTGGACGGAGCTTGGAGGAGAGGAGTGGAGGTGGACCTGAGACAGTACAAGGCATTGTGAAGGCCAGGACTGAAGTGGTGATTGATGCTGCGGCTCTGGGTATTGTGCACTTTGATTATGATAAATATTGTAAATAAACGTGTGTGTGGTGAAATCATCATGTCTACCTGTCTGTGTCCGGGCTGTTCCCCACACCATTCCTTTGTAGGTTTGGCTTTATGCTTAGGTGAGTGTCTTGCTGGAAAACAAATCTTCTCCAAAGTTGTAGGCTTCCTACAGACTGAATCAGGTTTTACTGCAGGATCTCCCCGTATCTTACTGCATTCATTTTACCCTCACAAGTCTTCCAGGGCCTGCTTCAGAGAAACATTCCCACAGCATGATGTTGTCACAGCCATGCTTCATGGTGGTGAACTCCAAGGGATATTCAGTGACTTGAATATTTACTTGTTTCAATCCCCTGATGGGTGCTTTTCAATTATCTTTACACAAAGTTGCTTAGAGTCGTTAGTCCACCATACTGACTCACCACAAGATAGACTTTCCAGATAAAGGGGCATTGAAACCCCTTGACTACAGACGGGTGACATTCATTGAATTAATTCTGTGACTTTTGAAGCCAGTGATGATTTAGGTTTGTCATATTAAAGGGGGTGAATACTTATGCAATTGGTTTTATAGTTGTAACTAACTGAGCCCACTTCGCAGAGATCTCTTTTCACTTTGACATTAAAGATTCTTTTTCTGTGTCAAAAAAGCCCAATTAAATCCACTGCGATTCAATCTATCCACTATATAATAAAACACTAAAGTCTGTGTGTCTAGTCTGTCTGAGTAATCTGATTGGTCAGTTTGGCTTTGGTCTGATTGGTCAGTTTGGCTTTGGTCTGATTGGTCAGTTTGGCTTTGGTAACGCAACGACAGCAGAAGTGCAAGTGTGAGACACAAAAGGATGAGAAACAGCATGGAAGGCACGAGGAAAGTCACCATCAAAGGTGGCAATTATAAAAGTGGACAGGATGTAAGAAAGGAGCCTTGAAAACAAGGAGAGAGTCTGAGAAACAGTCGTTACAGAAACACACAGGAGAAAGTGTGCACCGGTGAAGAGAGGTTCAGACACATACAGATACCGAAAAAAGGCACTGAAGGTACACTTTAGGCAAGAGACTACAAAAATTTTGAAATTATTCTATTACCTGTCTTTGTCAGGTAGCGTGGCTAGTGTTCTGTAACAAGAAAATGTGAACGTTTCCAAGAGGGTGAGTACTTTTTATTAGCACTGTACACAGCAAAGTGTAAGGTGCAAAAGAGCTTGTTACCTACATGAACACTGAGTAAGTTAAAATTGGGGAATGGGATATTACCATTTTGGAGTAGAAACAATGCACATGAGTGATGAACATCTGCACAGATGAGCTTTACCCAGCAGTGGATGGTCCTCGTAGTACAGAATGAGTATAACAGCAGTTTATGTGGACGCTCAATCAATGTAAGACACTACAGTCCACATAGAAGGAACACAGACAACTATACACAGATAAACACAGTGCTGTTGTGGTAAATAATTAATGTGAGGCATCAGCATCCCCATAGCCACACTAGATTCAGCTTTAATACAGACCATAAGGTTTGTTCCTATAAATAAAATCATCTAGAGACCATCACTGCCCATGCAGACACAGCATAGACATCTTTTGCAGGGCGCGGAGGGGTATTCTTGTAGAGAAGTGTTCACTTGTGATATCAGCATCTGTTCAGATGCTCCACATATAACTTTAATGGTGAACATAAGGTGTACTGTATTGCTATAAAGAACAGCTGAGTGGAAATTGCTGTCTATGCAGATGTAGTGCAGGCAGCTTTTACACAGAGCAGCTGGCAATTCTGGTGGAGAATGCTTAACTTGTGACATTAAGATCCATGCAGACACAGCATGAAACATGAAATGAATTCCCATAAAGTAAACTGCCTAAGGAGCATTACCATCTAGGCAGATGAAGCAGAGATAGTTTTACATGGGACCGCAAAGTATTTTTGTAGAAAAGGCTTACTTGAAGTAATCAGCACATATTACTTTAACACAGACAATAATGTGTATTCCTATAAAGAAAAGAATCTAAACCATTTTACGATCTGCAAGTCTTTTATACAAGATGTTCATTTGGGACGACAGTATCTGTGCAGATATGCAGCCCATTTGTTATAAAGCAGAGGATGGATTTATGTGTTACAGGCTGCCGACATGAACATTCAGACGCCACACAGACATTTTACAAGAGCAACAGCAGGATGTACACATCAACGCCTGTACCCAACATCACTGTCTGTACACACACTGTGCAGACATCTTTAATAACTGGAAGGCAAGTGGTCTCAAAGGTCAGATTACACATGTGACATAACGGCACACAACTTGATGAAGATGAAAGAGAGCTATACGACCCTTGAGAGTTGAAGATCAGGAATTCTATTTGTGCAACGGTTAAGCAACTAAACTAAATCAAATACTAAACTGTGCGTGTGTACCTCGTCACTTACCGAATGCCAGTGGGGTACACATCTGTAGAGTTAGGTTCGCTCTGACTGCATTTTGACCCCATCATCCCCTATGACTTTTTCTCTCCCTCTTACTCTTTTAAACAGGGGCCTTTGTGTTAACTGCATATCTTTTTGTGTAAAATGATTTTTATAACTTCCTTTTAATTAACGGATTTCCTCTTGGTGTTCTGCCCAGGTGGTCTCCGGGGGTGCCCCCCCCCACCCCCCTCGCCAATCACCTCCCAACTGCCTTGAGGGGGAGCAACAATTATATCAGAGCAAGTTTCCGCTTCCAGAAATGACAAGCCAAATGAAACAGCCATCGAGGCTCACCTTGATTCTGCCTGAAGGCTCTTATTTCACGTCTCGGAGAAGTTGTGCATGGCGGCGTTCCTACGAGAGTGTACATTGTGCGTATGTGTGCACGAGTCGAGTGAGGTGAAAACAAACACAGTACATCTGCCAGGCTTTGAATGATGCATTGGAGGGGGGAAAATTTTATATAGTGCCTTTTATGATGAATTACAAGAGCGTGCTAACAGCTGGTTGGGCTTTTTTATTTTAACAAGCTTATAAAACAGACACACAATGTGTTGCTTCATCTCTATTTCTCCATCTGATTCAACTTAATGAACGACTGGCATTGTGAAGAACCAGCAGTACAGTCATGTTTGAAAGTTTGTGATCCCATTGAATAATTTTAGATTGTTTTTGTTTTTAAACCACAAAATGCACATTTAAAGAGAATTTTCCTAATAGAAATAAATTATACTTATTCACCAATTTGAATGTTTAAAAAATGTCCATGCAGCAAAATAAAACACAAAGTATGCCAAAATTATTCATGTATAAAAATAAGTGAGCCCTTAGTTCTATGGGTGGAGTAGTAGGGATCTGCACTGGTAATGGGAAGGTTGCCGGTTCAAATCCCATAAATGCCAAAAGAGACTCTACTCTGTTGGGCCCTTGAGCAAGGCCCTTAACCTGCAAATGCTCCATCCTGGGATGACGTTAATCTGCATCCAGCCCTGCAGGGAAAAACCTGGGGGTTGGTGGCAGAATTGGCACTCCAGCCACCATAAAAAACCTCACACTGGTTCCATTCCACCTCAACTAGTGTGGTGCTGAGGTGTCACCCATTGCATGGCTGCACTCAGGTCCTAATCTGGGATCCTGAGTTGGTTTGTCGTGTGGTGGGTGCGGCAAAGCGCCATATCAGCGTGTGCTCTTAGTTCTACGACTTAGTGACTGAGTGTTAACTAATTAACTAATTCACCTGAAATGACGTTTTGGGGGGAGCAAGCATTAAAATTGCATGAAAGTAGGTCAGTTATTCTACCTAGCATTATTTCTCCATACCACTGTTTTCTTTTAAAAACAGTGTTTTTAAACAAAATTTATTTACATCCACACTTTTCACTTTCTGACTTCTTTTACAAAATTGTCCTTGATGCCATCCACACTAAATCAACCAAAAACGCATTGATGCAGACATTGAAAAATCCTTGAAAGGGCAGTGATGCCGCTGGCCACCGGATTCATTGCTAAACTGTAGCTAAATTATTTGACTGTTGTCTATGTATGCAGCATTCAAACTGTATAAAATACAAATTAGATACATACAGGTAAGCAACACATCAAGTGTGATGGAAAGCAACCCTTCTACGTCTGCTATGTTGGAATGTGAGATGTTGTAATGGGCAGGATCCAATCAGGGAAGGGCTATGTAACAAGTACAAACCAATCAGAGAGCGATCAGAGTCTGTGTTTTCAAATGTCTATGATTTCACCTGTCCACATTACAACATAGAGCTGACATACTCAGTATTTACACAGCACCAGAGAGCGTTTTTAAAAGTCTCCATTTTCAAGGGTTAAAAGCACTGGGGTAAGGGTGAACGAAAAGCAAAAACCGAGATTATTGTCTGCATGTTTAATGAAAACGTAGCAGTATGGATGTAGCCCGAGACTAAAAGTAGTGGATGTTCATTGTTTCAAGGCACATCACAGATACAGATTTCTGTAACTGTTTTTATTACATTTGTTGTGATTGTTGCTGTTTAAGTGGCATACTACCACCTGGGTATTCCACAACAACGACAGACTAACACTAAGGTCACCCTGTCTAACATTTAAATGTGCAATATCATTATGAATTTCTCTGAACTGCTGACTATTAGTGATGAGTGCTATTGACTTTGCAGTGAAATTCAGCATTTCACTTAAAACAATTTGTGGAATAAATGGTGTTTTGCTTCCAGCAAAACATGTGGCACTAATGACACAAGAAGAAAGATGTTAACTTTGTGTCTAAAAGTGTTTTCATGCATTAATTCCTCAAGCATCTGCCTGCCATTTAGTATCTAAATAAAGGTTTGTAGTGAAAAAGCAAAAATCGTTATTGAACTATCATATGTCATTTGTACTGGTAAGAGGATTTCCACTTTGCTGATTATGATGACAAGCTTGTTGATTGCAATCCTAAAGATGCATCAGAGGCAGAAATTAAACTCGTAGTGAGCAAATTCTTCTCTGCAGGCATCAAGAAGCAGGAAAGGGCGTTTTCTAGATAATGTCGGCAGCGGGCAAGCAGCTTTCCGTGTTGTGAGTATTCTTATGGAGAAAACACAGTAATGTGTGGCTTGGTGCATTTTGGTGCCTTTATAGGGAAAGTATGCAGCATAAAACATTTTTGATTGCCCCTATGATGTGATGTGAACAAGAGGCATAACTTGAAATAGTTTAATTGGTGTGCAGGCAATTACCAGCACTACGCACTGGTGGAAAGAAAAACAAAAATAAGTGTGAATGAGTCTTAAGGGAGTATATATATGAAACTGTATGTCAATATAAACTTCCCAGTTTTGTTCATCACTATTCACAAGGTTGGATTTCTCCGGGCCACAAAGCCATTGATTGATTGATTGAGTCATTAGCAAAAACAATTCTTCCGTTGGTTGTCTTCAAAAAGACAAACATTTCTTATCACTCAGAGAGTGAGTTAGTCAGAGACATGTTGCTCTGTGTGGATAGACAGTGGCACACAAGACCAAATTTGGAAGCATCCACGTGACAACTCTGACATAAGGACTCACAAGCCAGCATCTGGGAAAATGCGGTTGCTAACTGCCTCTTCTCTCTCCTGGACAATGAAGCCTGCTGATGTCATTTCTGATTTGCCCCTGGAGGTCCCGCCCCTTCATCCCCAGAGGTCCCACCCCTTGAGCTATTTAAAGGGCAGAAGTGCGTGAAGTTCATTTGCAAACTAGGTTTGAAAGAGAACAGAGCTCCAAGAAAGTAAAGAAAGTCAGCACTAGAAGGAGAGGAAGCATCAGTTGAGTAATGTCGGCAATTCTTTTTCATTGTTGGGATTTTTTATTTTTCTTGTACTTGGTCTTATTAAATGGGGTACTGGCTAATTCCTAATCCTTTATCGATAGATAGATAGATAGATAGATAGATAGATAGATAGATAGATAGATAGATAGATAGATAGATAGATAGATAGATAGATAGATAGATAGATAGATAGATAGATAGATAGATAGATAGATAGATAGATAGATCAACTTTCCACAGTAGACATTGTCTCAAGGTTCTTTACTTTTTCACAATATTTCATTATTTCTGCAGACAGTGACCAGACAGATTAAGGGATTATATCTGGGTTACCGATGAGTCTGCAGTTAGGACTACACCTGAAGCCTTGGCACTTCCAGAGTTGACACTGTTCCAGGGCACATTACAGATACAGTAAAAGTGTTTTCACATTTCTACAGATGGCGCCCAGACTGACTCACTTATCCTCACTGCAGGAGAGAACGCCAGGTGTAGTTCTCTGTCTTGTCTGGCATTACAACCACACATTTCTTCTGCTTTGCCCACCTTTGCTTTCCATTGCTTACTATTTCACTTTTTTATCTTTTTTTATTGAGGCCATTTGCTCCTCTTCTGCCAAGTAGTTTAGCTATAAAGTCAATGGCCTCTTGGCCCCCACTATTACTGACCCTATGGCTTTAGTCTTTAATCTGACTGTGGAAAGTTACCAAAATAAGTATAGTTTCTGTTTACATTTTTACTGTTTTTTTTTTTATTTTTCTTAATGTCTCCTGACTTTCCAAACTTTTGAACATATCTGGCTCCTCCAGGAGCAGTGCATCATGCAAAAAGTGTTTCAAATCATCACTCTGTGACAGAAATATCAGTCAAAGCAGTCGTTCTCTCGCTCCAACTCCCTGGAGCAGATGTCTCTTTGGCACTGTGAATCTTTCTAAAGCGCTTAATGTCTTGGGTTTGTTTAGAAAATGTAAGTTTAATGCACATCCGGGCGTTCTCCGCCTGGCGCATTTCCACTGTCTCAATTAGTTTGACGATGCTCATGGCAAGGCCTTTAAAAGCACCTGCACAAAGAATTTCTTCCTACTGATACCTGCTGTGCCAAACTGCTGAACGAGACTAGTCCTGTGGTGATAAGTCAGTAGCAAAAGAGGGATTTACTTCCTAGACTGGGTGTGAGGATAGACACCTGGGAGCACATGGACAACTGAGATCATATTGATAAGAGTCAGTCAGTCATTGCCTAACCTGCTTTGTCTTTAACAGGGACGCGGGGGTCTGCTGGTGCCTATCCCAGCTGGCATAGGGTGCAAACCCTGGACAGGGTGCCGTCACTGAGGAATTTCTTAGCCGCTACACGTCATCCCTGACTCAAGGCTGGCAGAGGGAATTAAATGAGGGTTACTGGAAACATCACAGTTCTGCCACTCAGCTAACGAGACATCTCAATTTAACCAGTTACACATCCATCTGTTGGCATTATGATGCGACTTTTCTGCACAGCTGCTCTTTCAGCCTCGCTGCATTGGCTGCCAGTTAAAACAGGAGAAATTTAAACTGGTGAGGAATCAGTGCTATAATTTTCAAACCCTACAGTAAACTCAGGGAGTGATGGCACTAACATCCCTTCAAGGATTTTCCTGTTGTCATGCGCGTGCCCAGTACAGGTGAATGGCTACGTCATAAGTGTTTTCAGTTGTTTTTGTGTGGATGGAGACACTTTCATACGCAATGTGAAAATGTTTATGTGGATGGAAATCCTGTTCATTTAAAAACAACTAATTTAATATGAAAATATGATAGTGTGGACGTAGCCTGTGGCTTAGCATACAACTGGAGCTCTGTGTAAGATCAGACTTTCTGCTCCTTCATATTTAACAGTTACTGTTAATAGTCACAATATTAGGGTCACTGAGATCTCCTTCATATCTTAATGTATTCTGTTGCTCTTTTGCTCTAACAGTATATGGTATTCAAAATGAAAAGCACCCCACAACCCAGAAAACTCTCTCATAGTAACCAATGGTGGTCCTTGAAAATAATAAAAGCACAAAGAGTGGTACAGTAGCTACAGCATTTGATTTATGTATGGTATGACAGTGGGACATACTGTAAGTAAAGTAAATTATCATTCCAAACCCAGGGCTGTTATTGCTTTCTAAATCTCCCAGTTATGATATGAAGTAAAGCCCACAAACAACAGGTCAATGAATTTCAAGCATACTTAATCAATTTATGTTTTTATTTATATAAGTACTTTTTGATGCCTGGCTAACTGATTGTTCTGTTAGTATATCTCTACATGTGTTATAATGTCAATTGATGGACTGATTGTGACCGAAAGCACAAAGCCCTCCTTTCACCTTTCACCTTTCACCTCCCCTGTGTTTCACACTTCTTTTTTAAAACTAGCATCATAAATCAAAAAGCCGTTGAGGCTTCCAGCCTGTTCCTGATGTACTGTAATTCACATTGTCTACCCCACAGTGCTTCAATCCTACATTTGTCCCGCAGACACATTTTTTGAGGGAAGCATATTTGTACCCTGTCAATAGCGTTTTCATGCTATACGTATGAATTTTGAGGCCCCAAACCTGCTTACTGTAATCTGTAAACTCTTTTATTATATGGAGACTAGAACTGCACGGATAATTCAAAGATATTCAAGAACAATTAACTCTTGACCTTACCACAGTTTATTTAGGTTATCATTAAGAAATGTATTTGTTAGCTGGAGGTCATTCAGGGGCCCTGCTGCATTGCAATGAGATGCAGCCCACCCTTACTGCTGGCTAAACTTTACGTCAGTATTATTGGACAATGGTGCTCCGTACAAGTGGATGCACTTTTCTTAGTTCTGTTCTCACAGTCTTAATAGCCAAAGATTGAACACACATGTGTTTTCCAAGCTTCGCATCCTGCTCAGTCCCAGGAGGAAGCTCCCAAGATCACCAGGCTACAATATGCTCCACAGACTTCTTCATGCACTGTGTATTTGCACCTCATGTAAAGTGTAAACTATCAAGATAAAGAAAGTCAACTTTGGTAAACAGTGTGGCTTTAAAGACCAACTAATGAAAACAAAGCCTCTATGTGGCTGATAGGAAGTAACAAAAAAAAGAGTGACCTTCTTCTGACTTGCCCCTTAGAGCCAACTTGTGATTCGTGGGCCAATAGGAGCTTCAGTTATTCTTTCAAAAGTAAAAAAAAAATCACTTTGAGTGAGGGATAGCTCCTCAAGGGCTAGTCTCTAATTTAAGTCAGTGATCTCAGAAGTCACCAACCCTCCTCATGCAGAAGAAAGCCAGAAATTAAACTCGGGGGTTAGTAAGCCACCTGTGGGGGTAGAGATCTATTGTTCCATTGGAAGGGCATCAGATTCAATGTGAGGATTAAAAGGTCAGTCATTGAGGTCCGGGTGGTTAACCATGTGGTGGGTGCAGCAATGTGCTGTAATCTGCGCATGCTCCCAACCTCCTCATCCTCCACTGAGGCTGTAGAATTCAACCTCGGGAAGGAAACACTCAGGTTATGGTACAGCATTAAACCTACAAGGAGGACTAGACATTCATTCTTGGTGGTCAGAGATGAACTTGTAATACCTGCAGTGGTCAGTCTTATAAACATGAGGTAGCCTTGAGAGCTTGAGATGCAGGTCTGAACATCACAGAACAATCTCAGGAGTTGAACAATTCAAACTAAACATGGAAAAACTCACTTCTGAAAGCAGTTATGATGATAGTAATGGGAGGAAAGTAGGATGGGACATGGAGGGAAATGGGGTGTATTACGGTGAAAAACTAGTGCCTTTTGCAGCTTTCTAAACATTACCTGTTGTTCTGAAGAAAGTCCACTAAAGTGCATAAATGATTGGTCAACTACAGCTCTCTGTTAATGTGTGTAAACTTTAGGTAACCTCTCTAAATGGTGCTTCAAAGAACAGTTTATTTCAAAAAGGATTTCTCACTACCGTGTGAAGTGGCAGGTAAATTGTTATCAAATAAAGGTAAACACCTGACAAGTAAGCCAAAATGTTTTTCACTTGTGATCTGCTGTCCATAAGGTATTTCAATTAAAGATCTTATTGACCATCAGATTTCACCTTTGGGCTTGTGAATTTTGCCTTGATGTGCAAAGAAGTCCACCAGCTCATCATAACGGACATCAGACCTCATGTGCACCATGAGAATTTGATTTCGATGTGTGCTACACAGTTGCTATACATGTCTGTTGGGCTCACAATTAACTCTAACATGCGATCGCTTATGAACAGACTGACATTATCTCAGGTAGCATTTTCTATTTGAAACATCTGCCTTGGAGATGCAGTGAATGGCAGCTTTGAAACTTGCCAGACACGCTGGAGACACCAAGCACATTCATGGAGTCTTGGTCTAGAGCAGGGGTGGGCAATTTTGGTCCTGGAGAGCCACAGTGGCTACTGGTTTTCATTCCAACCCAATTGCTTAATTAGAAACCAATCCTTGCCAATCTCAGACCTTATTTAATTTTACGGCTTGTTAGTCTGCAATGTAAAGTTCTTATATCATAGATTCTTTCCTTTCCCAGGACGTCATCCAAATGATTTGAAGCCTAAAATGTTTGATTTTCAGTCTGTCACATTTTTTTATTAAGTGTTTTATTAAATTAAACAGTGCATGATGAACACACACGGATGTAAATGGAAACAAGTTAGATGGAGAACTGCTGGCTGCTTTGCCTTTTACATCCATCCATCCATCCAGCCTTTTACATCTTATCTATATTACTAAACGGCAGTTGTATATATGCACGGACGCAGGATGACAGATGCATCGAAGCACACGTGCACTGCAACTAAGTGCCCCAGAGTCAAATCCAGCGGCTTCCCAGACTCAGTAGGTAGCGCCCAAACAACACAACACAACCTGTAAACTAAACTTCAGGTCACAATACAACCGCCGCCCCAACACGCACACCACCGCATATAAAATCTTTGTTTAGTAATGTTTACGAAGGTTGTATATATACACGGACGCCACACACAACCCGTGCCAAAAGCACACGCACACTCGCACAGCGCCCAACAGTCAAACCCAGCGGCTTCCCAAAGTCAGTAAGTGGCGCCCAAACAACACAACACAACCTGTAAACTAAACTTGACGTAAAGCGTGTACGCCAACAAGTTGCCATGGTGAAATATTTAAACATTGACACAGAATAGCTAGACGCCTCATGACTAGCAGAATCGTACGTCAACGTCGCCGCCATATTGTGAGTGGCACTGTTGTGGAGTGAAGTAATGAATAATGTGCTGCTTGGGATTGTACAAACCGCTGTACGCTCCAAACCAGATCCCGGGGGATTACATTTCAAAGGTAAGGCTGAACAATTGTTTTGGTTATATTTGGCCATTAGAAAATCCCGTTTTATAATCTTTACTTTAGCTAAGCCAGGCTAAGCTAGCAAAGCTATGCATTTATCTGCTCAAGTGAGCCTCCAAACAATGTTTTGGCTAAACGTATTTAGTCACTATGTAGATTGTTGTTAGTTGTTAACATTTCTCAAACTTGATGATGTTTTTTCTCAAGGAGCACATTGAGGAAACACAGTTTGAAATTGACAACCATCATTTTATGCTCATGTCTTTAGTTGTGTCTGTCTTCCACAAACTAAGTCTGCACCATATTGCCAGACTGAATACTCTCAAATTACAAGATCTGAGTGAGCGAGAGGAGTGTGAAGGCAGTCCCCGAAATGTTACTTATATAGGAGGAATGGTTAATAATAATTATAATTATTATTATTTAATAATTGCCATTATTAGTGTATAAATGGATATTAATAATTGCATTTAAACGATTCGCCAAAATCTGTTGTATGTAAACGATACTGTTTTAAATGTCATTGTTTTTTCATCAGAAAACCCAGTTTCCACGTCTAACTGTATTAGTTTAAATGCCACTTTTGCCACTCGCAATAAGGCTCACATATCATGTCTACTGGGAAACACAGTGAATGCTGCGTATATCTATATATGTGTATGTATTTAAACTTGAGGTAGTGGTGACTACTGACAGTGCCAGCAGTCAGCTACTCCACAGTGCCTGCGGTCAGGGGTTCAATTATGATTCCTAACAGCAAACGACGTCTAGCTAACAACACACCCATAGAAAAACAAAAACGAAACTGCATGGATAAAAACAATGAACGAAGGCGCCTACAGCGTGCCTCTGAAACACCAGAACCAAACGAGTCATGGCTCCAAAAAGAAACAGCTTTACTACAAATATATTTCTTTCATTAAATGAAAACTTTCCCAGGACGCTCAACAAAAACCTGCCAACACTGCGGCTCTCCAGGACCAATATTGCCCACCCCTGGTCTAGAGCAAAATCATCGTCAGAACTAGAATCTGTCAAGCTTTCAATGACTACATCTGAAGAACTGCCCATAAACTACATGTTAATGATAATTATCTCAGGGATTATTGTAAAAAGAAAATATAAACTACTCAAAAAAATTAAAGGAACGCTTTGAAAACACATAAGATCTAAATGGGAAAAAAATCATGCTGGATATCTCTACTGATATCATTTGATGGAAATGAAAATTATCAACGTACAGAGGGCTGAATTCAAAGACACCCCGAAAATCAAAGTGAAAAAATGATGCGGCAGACTAGTCCATTTTGTTGAAATTTCATTGCAGCAACTCGTAGTAGTTTGTATGGCCCCCGTGTGCTTGTATGCATGCCTGAAAATGTTGGTGGGGGGTATGCTCCTAATCTGGACCAGGGCATCACTGAGCTCCTGGACAGTCTGAGGTGCAACCTGGCGGTGTCAGATGGGCCGAAACATAATGTCCCAGAGGATTTCTATTGGATTTAGGTCAGGTGAGCGTGGGGGCCAGTCGATGATATCAATTCCTTCATCCTCATCCTCCAGGAACCGCCTGCATACTCTCGCCACATGAGGCCAAGCATTATTCTGCACCAGGAGTAACCCAGGACCCGTTGCATCAGCATAGGGTCTGACAATGGGTACAAGGATTTCTTCCCAATACCTAATGGCAGTCAAGGTGCCATTGTCTAGCCTGTAAAGGTCTGTGTGTCCCTCCATGGATATGCCTCCTGAGACCATCACTGACCCATCACCAAACCGGTCATGCTGAACAATGTTACAGGCAGCAGAACATTCTCCATGGCTTCTCCAGACCTTTTCACGTCTGTCACATGTGCTCAGGGTGAACCTGCTCTCATCTGTGAAAAACACAAGGTGCAAGTGGTGGACCTGCCAATTCTGGTATTCTATGGCAAATGCCAATCAAGCTCCACGGTGCCAGGCAGTGAGCAGAGAGCCCATTAGAGGACATCAGGCCCTCAGGCCACCATCATGAAGTCTGTTTCTGATTGTTTGGTCAGAGACATTCACACCAGTAGCCTGCTGGAGGTCATTTTGTAGGGCTCTGGCAGTGCTCATCCTGTTCCTTCTTGCACAAAGGAGCAGATCCCGGTCCTGCTGATGGGTTAAGGACCTTCTACGACCCTGTCCAGCTCTCCTTAAGTAACTGTCTGTCTCCTGGAATCTTCTCCATGCCCTTGAGACTGTGCTGGGAGAAGTTGGACTACCTGTGCAACCTCTGTAGGGTCCAGGTATCACCTCATGCTACCAGTAGTGACACTGACTGTAGCCAAATGTGAAACTAGTGAAAAAACAGTCAGAAAAGATGAGGAGGGAAAAATGTCAGTGGCCTCCACCTGTTAAACCATTCCTGTTTTGGGGGTTGTCTCATTGTTGCTGGGCTGGTGTCTGCCTTATTCCTGGCACTCCTGGGATAGACTGCAGTTGGTTTAATAAAAAGCAAAATAAAATGTTGGCTGCAGTGTTGTAGAAATATTGTTAAAGTCCGTGTGGGGCTCTATAAGCTAAGTATGTTTTTGAGAGATATTAGAAATGCAATTAGAAGTTTGTTTAATTTGACATAGTTAACCTAGTTAAGGACCATACTTTGAAGTTCTCTATTGTGCTTTGTTGATTTTTCTATGTCTCTGCCATTTAAACTCACAAGAAAGGAAAACCATTTGTGTCTAATATGTTACTGTAAAATTATATTGCTTCCTACATTTTTAAAAGCAAACGTAATCATTTTTATTAAAGACATAACATCCGCTGAACAATTTTCTTTTAATTCATGGCTCATTTTCCCCAGACTATTTAAACTATTTAGCCCATTTCACTTACTTGTACTGAGAATATATATATATATATATATATATATATATATATATCCATCCATCCATTTTCCAACCCGCTGAATCCGAACACAGGGTCACGGGGGTCTGCTGGAGCCAATCCCAGCCAACACAGGGCACAAGGCAGGAAACAATCCTGGGCAGGGTGCCAACCCACCGCAGATATATATATATATATATATATATATATATATATATATATATATATATATATATATATATATATATATATATATATATATGTTACATAGTTTAATGTCAAATAATGCAAACAGTACGCGACACGTGTTTTGCCCTTATTTGGGCTCATCAGGCGTACACACTCATTGCACCCCTCTCGGTGATCGAAACTCGGACGTCAGCGTCAGAAGCGAAGCCTCTTTACACTGTGCCATGGCATGTGGTTCGTTTACTTGACAGCCTGGAGATCGGAGTAATTATATTCATAGCATTCGTAGTCTGAATCTCAATCTGATTGTATGGGTGGTTACCTACCAGGTAACGCATGTGGTTGGTCTACCAGTCTGCAAACATCCACCACGGGGCCCTCTCAGTTGAGTGTGTATGCCTGATAAGCCCAGAATTAGGGTGAAACACGTGTCGCGTAATCTTTGCATTATTTGACAGTAAACGATACAACATTTAATGATCTGCTTCTCGCAACTGAGAGGGCCCTGTGGCGGATTTTTGCAGACTGGCAGACCAACCACATGCGTTACCTGGTAGGTAACCTCCCATACAATCAGATTGAGATTCACACTATGAATGCTATAAATATATATATATGCTTAGCATTATCCTCTGATGAAGACCCCTGATAGGGGTTGAGAGCTCAGGAATAAAAAACTATTTTATGATACGTGATTCTTTTTTCTCCCTTCGTGGATCTCCAGCTGCAAATATATATATATATATATATATATATATATATATATATATATAGATATATATATATATATATATATATATATATATATATATATATATATATATATATATATATCCATCCATCCATTTTCCAACCCGCTGAATCCGAACACAGGGTCACGGGGGCCTGCTGGAGCCAATCCCAGCCAACACAGGGCATAAGGCAGGGAACCAATCCTGGGCAGGGTGCCAACCCACCGCAGTATATATATATATATATATATATATATATATATACATACAAATATATACAGTGGATTCAGGAAGTATTCCAATTGCCCACCCCCGGTATTTTGTTGTAGATTTCATTTTAAATGGATAAAATTGCCATTTTTGCAAATCACTCTACATTCAGTAGCCCATAATGACAAAGTGAAACATGCTTCAGAAAAGTTTGCAAAAGTATTGTTTTTAAATGGCAAATAAAATTGTTATATTAAACATGATATTTAATTCAATAATGAGGTATGCTTGCATATCTACAGTATATACAGTAACAAGCATTTAAGCATACAGCCTACATGTGTGCACAGAAGCATGTAAGCGTACAAGTTATTTATCCATTTTCGTTCCCTTCTTTTAGGCTTACTAAGCACCCTTTCAATTTTAAAGCTTTTTTTTTCTATGAACAGAAGGACATGCTGTTATGGCTAATTTATGCTTAAAATATACATGTTTTGTGGTCTAAAATACAACATAAATAAGGCAGAATATATATTTGATTCCCAGTACTTGGGAAAAATCATATTTGTGACTATTATGGTTATATTATTCCATAAAACAATAACTGAGGTTCAGAAAATTTTATCCAATATACTGAAATATATTAATGCACAAAGCAGAAAACAAGAGCTCAAAAGAAAACAGATGTGTTGCACTTTAAGTGCTCCACAAGGAAAAAAATATTTTAAAATGCAGACTAGGAGAATAAATTGACAATTTCTACCAATCTGCCTTTTTATATTATGTCCTTCACAGTGGTCAATATCATAAAGTTCTTTCCAAAGAAAATCTGATGCAAACTAGCACATTTTGCCTTCCATTCCTTTTCACATTTGCTTATGCAATTCATGTACCCTAAATGTCATGTCATTTTCTACTCTGCTTGACTCAGACCAGAGTAGCATAGGGCACAATGTAGGAACCCTGGACAGAGTGCTAGTCCACTGCAGGGCAAGTATACACCCTCACACAAGAAACACCCATTAGGGCCAATGTAGCATTGCCAATTCACCTAACCTGCATGTCTTTGGACAGTGGGAGGAAACCCACATAGACACAGGGAGAACCTGCAGACTCCATGCTAGGAGGACATGGGATGAAAACCCTGGTCTTCTTACTGCAAGGCAGCAGAGCTACCACTGCACTTCCATGCAGCCCTTATAAACTTAATGGAAGAATGTAAATCCAGAACTTGCATGAAAGTGGAGTATTTTAAACACCGGGCACACTCAGGACTACCTAAAAAGACATCAAGTGCAGAATGCAGCTGCCAGAATCTTAACTAGGAAAAGAAAATCCGAGCACATCTCACCAGTTTTGATGTCACTATATTGATTACCTGTGTCATTTAGAATGGTCTTTAAAATGCCGCTTATGTTTTACAAAGCCTTTAATAATCTCATTCCATCCTACATTTCGTCAATGCCTCTCACCTTACACTCCAAATCGGAACCTTAAATCTTCAAATGAGTGTCTGCTTATAATTCCAAGAGATAAACTCAAAAGAAGTGGTGAGGCGGCCTTCTGCTATGCACCTAAAAACTGGAATAGTTTACCAACAGAAATTTGCCAGGCTAATACGGTGGAGCAAATTGTTAAAAACTCATTATTTTAACATAGCTTCATTTTAGTGTAACCCTGATATTCTGCATATGCATTTAATTATCGTTTTTATCATGGCTCCGCAATCCGCACTAACCCCTACTTTCTCTGCTGTTCTTTTACCAGTGTTCTGTGGTGGCGATCTGCGCCACCACCACCTGATCAAAGCACCATGCTGTCCTTACACTGATGGATTGAAGGCCAGAGGTCCACATGACCATCATCGTCTAATTCTTCCACGTGAAGCCTGAAAACCATGAGGACTTGATTGAGATCATTTATGTTAATTAGAATATCCAGTGGGGACTGGGTGGTCTCATGGCCTTGGAACCCCTGCAGATTTTTTTTTTTTTTTTCTCCAGCCCTCTGGAGTTTTTTTTTTCTGTCCTCCTGGCCATCAGACTTTACTTTATTCTTTGTTAATTAGTATTGCCTAATGTTATTTTTAAATTTTTCTTTTTTCTTTCTTCAACTTGTAAAGCACTTTGAGCTACATCATTTGTATGAAACATGCTATAGAAATAAATGTTGTTGTTGTTGTTGATAAGCACAAATGATATTTACCAAGCCACCAATGTGTTTAAATAATTCTGGATTGTGTGAAGCCAAAGCCTATTGATGAGCACAAGGCAGGGACCAGCTACATATACACGCCGGCACACTCACCTACACAGCAATAACTTCAGGTTAGTTCGGAGACTACTGATCTCTTTGGAGAGTCTATTTGGGAGACCAATGGATAGCACATGCAATGTCCTTGCAAAGAGCACCCCAGCTGAGAATAAGATTAGGGTCCAGCTCTGCACCACTATCCTACTCTCACACAATGTTTTTAAAATATGTTAACTATTACAATTTTGACATACTGATATACAAGTGTATTTAATCAGCCATATCCATCACTGAATATGTAGCTCTCCAGCTAGCGGTGATTACGATTGTATAAGGTTACTCTTAACTGCTGTGTCATTACAAAGCATAAAATTCACATCAAATATTAATAGTTAAAAGAATGGCACAAGCTTTTAATGCAGGCTGGATAATGCCATAGAAGGTACAAGCCATGAGCCTCCTAACACTGCCAGTGTGCTGCTATAAATAGTTACCAGCAGCTGGATCAAAAAATCCCACCATCAGCCCACTGGTTAATCCTGCCCCCACTCCAGTTAAGGACTGCAACTCCTCAGACACAAAGAAAGAAAAAAGCTCTTTAGTGGAAGGCATAAAGTGAACTGGCAAAAACCCAAGTCCATAAAACAATGAGATTCACGTCAACCTAAAAAGTTTCAAACAAGACTTTGGGACATTGTATACATTCACAAAGTTAACCTAAACATTGTGATGGCTTTGTTTGTACATTAGGCACCGGTGAGATGAGATCAGAGGCCTGATTGCGTCTCTTCAGGCTGAAGGCTTTTAAATTGTATGCCATCTGCCAAGAAGCTTACACTGCAATGCCACAGGGTCACTATAAAAATTCAGTACATCCACAGAAAAGATATGTCAGCAAGTTGACTTCTGTCACAGTATCGTGGTAACACAAGTGGATGACACTTTAATATGTGTGACCACCAGGTTACTAATCATACCAAGTCAAAAAGGTAAATGATGCTCAATTTAAGAATATTGAGGCTTGATTAGTGTAGCCACATAGCCCAGCACACCTACTGATTAACAACATACTGATTATTCAAATGCCCAAACTTCACTTAATATAGTGAATTTAATACTGAGTTCCTGCTCAAGGTGTTCATAATAAAAGGCAAAATTTTACAGTATACATATAATGTGTAAAAGAATAAGACATATACCACATGCAAAGTGATAGTCCAAAGAACAGGAAAACGTAGCAACCCAATACAATCGGTTTCAATATGGCATGGTAATATGAAAGTGCTTCATCAAATGCTAAATTTAATTAATTTTTTCCGCGACTATTTCCCATACAGAAAACAAAAAAATTACTATAAGGGAAATAATAAATAATTAGCTGCTATCATTCTGTTACTTCTCTTCATGATAGCCTGTTATTAAACTTGTAAAATTCACAGAGGATACTAAAATTGGAAGGATGTGGATGCTGACGAGGCAGCAAAAATAATTCAAAAAGAGCTGGACAATCTTTAGAACTGGGTGAACTCTTGGGAAATGGAGTCTGATGTAGAAAAGTGCAAAGTACTACAGGTGAGCAAAATGAGACACTGTTGTACAGGACAGGAACTCTGAAATGGATTTAGGGGTAACATTCACATCATCTACTGTAAGCCAATTATTTACGGTAAATTATGATTATGATAAATTACAGTGTCAGAGAAATATTGAATCGTTATAATCTTTAGATAATGCAGCCATGAGGTTGTTTTTGGTGTAACAGAAATACTGAGAACATGTTTTATGGACATGAATACCATGTCAGTTACATGCTTTGATTTTAAGGAGAAGTGAGCTGCTGTTACTGAGGCCTGTGCAAGATGCTCTGCAGCCACAGAAACAAGTGTGGGATTGCAGGAAGGCAGAAGCAGACTGTTAGCATATAACAAGATCTAACCCTGCATTCTGGTACAATAATGGATGGTAGTTAGCTTGTATGGTGGTGAAGAAGCAAACAATGTCATTACTACTTTATCGAACGAACAAAGATATCATTATTATTGAATTCCAGAAATACTGTAGATACACATCGATCTAACATCTTACCTGTCTTATACAGTAATATTCAGTCATCCAACCTCACTAACATCTCACCCTGCCTATATCTGACCCATCCTGTGTCCCACAGTGAAGTGCACTTGCTTCAGTGGACACAACTGCAGGTGTTTCACTGTTTTGTCATCAAGAGTGGTTGTTAAATGAGTAAAAGAAAAAAAGATACAAAATATACAACTTGAAGGAATCGCTCTGAAGATAAAATTGTAACAGGAAACTACTTGATGTTTCTGTGTTTTAAGATGGAGAAATTTGCAAATTTATCAATGCCTTTCAATGGGAAATTCTGAAATTTTGAAAATGTGTACAGCGCTCTATATTTGAGATATCTCATTCAAAAGTGAAATGTCCAAACAAATTTTCTTGAAGAATTAGTGTGCTAAATTTCAAAAAAATCAGGCCATTGGGAGCCAAGATGTTTCATGCAGACAGACAGACAGACATGGCTATTGCAGTAGGTGCTGTTTTGTATTATATGCAAATGCACCTAAAAAATTAACAAAACACAATAGTAAAGTAGAAATAAGAGAAGTGTAACAAAACCTTTGTTAAAGTAATAATAAGAAAAGTGTAACAAAACCTTTGTAATAGACTGCTCAGAGCTAAGAAAAATTAATTTATGTAATGGAACAGCATAATAATAAATAAGGCACCCAGTTCAAATAAAGCTTAAGTCATAGATTTTTTTTCTCTGAAGCCAAACTCTTCACCTTTCTTTTGCTGCCATCCATCAAATCTCTCAATCAATTCACCTAATGGTGTATTCATGGGAGCCAAACTTGTCAAATTCCAGTTAAGACTCTGACTTCCAATATGTCTATGTGTCAGCCCACCTCAATCATGTCTTTGAGTGCTTGTACTATGACATCCCCACAACTTTGTGTGGTCCAGCTGTTAAACAAACAATTCAGATTCACAATTCTATCTTACACACAGAGGTACAAAGTCAGATTTCCCTTTTTCCTCCTCCCCACCCCTAACAAAACCCTCAAAAATGTGTGCAATAAATTCCACACATAAACATTGTCTATAAATGTAGTAATCAAGTTTAAATGAGGTGGTTGGGACCGGAAGCAAAGTGTAAGTCACAAAACGAACTAAATGACACCAAATCGTTCATAATGAGCAACATAAGCCCTATAAAATAAAGCCTGAAAAGCATCTGGAATGTTCAAAAAGCAGCCTAGTTCATTATAATTCCCACTGGCATCAACTTAAATATTCATTCCACAAATGTTTTTCCACAGTGACCTCCCGCCTGGCTCTTAAAAGTCTCTTTCTAAACGAGGGATCTTATTGCCAGCCCTAATGCTTGCTGGGAAACCCTGGAACTGAGAAGCAAACATCCCGTTAAAAGCTCCAAAATCTGCTGCTTGGGCAAATTAACTGATGAATGCTAAAGGAACAAATTCCATCCATACTTTTATTAGTGAATCTGGTATATCCTGCTAAGGGTTGCTTGGGACTAAATAATATTCTGGTAGCTTTAGGCACAAATCATGAACTAACCTGCACTAATCCATTGCAGGGTTAAGACTTTGGATTTTCGACTTCAAAACCCATTACTGACACTGTGTGACCATGAGCAAGTCACTTCACCCACCGGTGCTCCAACAAGAAAAACAAAAGAAGTGTAACCAACCGCATCTCAAATGCTGTAAGGTAGCTCATAGAAAGGTGTCAGACAAGTAATAAAAAATAATAAACAACCATAAATGACACATACAGGGCCAGTTTAGCTTTGGGATGTACACAGCTTTAGCATCTAGCAGGCAAAAATATTGTGCTATAAGGATGATACAGAAAGACATAGAAGGGGAATGAACAAATGACAATGAAGGCAAAACACTGGAGAAACCTTTGGAACCAAGCTGAGTGGAGAAATTGCAAATGTATTCTGTGGAGCAGGTGGGAAGACATACACCAAATGTTGTGAAGAAAACAGATTATATTAAGAACTTGAGAATACAATGTGGAAATCAAACAACAGAGGAAGAAAGCTCTGGAGGGGAAAGGAAGGAAGGAAGGTGGGCGCTTCGAAATCTAAGGAGGCTGATGATGACTGGAAAGATTTTTTAAATAAAAATGACTGTACAGTAGTACCAATGCCTATGTATATAGCAGCTGTAAGGCAAAACACTAATTAACATAGTGAAGTTAAAACAGTTAATTTAAAAAGGATAAAATTAATAATAAAATTTGATAATTATAATATGTATTATTTTAATTGGGGCGGCACGGTGGCGCGGTGGGTAGCGCTGCTGCCTCGCAGTTGGGAGACCTGGGGACCTGGGTTCGATTCCCGGGTCCTCCCTGCGTGGAGTTTGCATGTTCTCCCCGTGTCTGCGTGGGTTTCCTCCGGGAGCTCCGGTTTCCTCCCACAGTCCAAAGACATGCAGGTTAGGTGGATTGGCGATTCTAAATTGGCCCTAGTGTGTGCTTGGTGTGTGGGTGTGTTTGTGTGTGTCCTACGGTGGGTTGGCACCCTGCCCAGGATTGTTTCCTGCCCTGTGTTAGCTGGGATTGGCTCCGGCAGACCCCCGTGACCCTGTGTTCGGATTCAGCGGGTTGGAAAATGGATGGATGGATGGATTATTTTAATTGTATACAATGAAGTATTAATCATTGTAAAATTGGTTAGTCACTTTTTACTTATGAAATGCTTTCTATTACTTGCACAAAGTAACCTTACTCATTGACCCCATGGACAAAGTTATACAAACTTTTTATTGGCAGGCAATGTCATGAATGAATGCTGTTGGTATTTCAATGTTTTTTTTTATTATTTTTGACACAAAAAATATATATATACTGTATATATATAGTCACACATATGCACTTGGAAGTTCATTTCCAGTCTCATCTAATGACAATTCCGTCCTGAGTTGAGGATTGGCACTGAGCACCAATTCCTTTTCTCTCCTTTCTCCTGCAGACCTGACGACCAGCAAAAGACAATGAGTAACATCACTCCCAGGTTCCAGTCCACTGACACCCACCTCTTCTGCATTGCAGACCTCTTAACTGGCTCCACCGGTATCTTGCCTCCAGTTCAGAAATAGACTTGCATCTGTCAAGACGTTATTCGTTATTATACAGGGTTTGCCTAAGGGTGCCCTAAACCTTTATAAACCTATATATATCACAAGACCCATGAGTGGAAAGTCAAAAATGACACCCTTTTCATATATGGGTGCCTTATAAGCAAACTAGTTCATATAAAAGTACCTTTGCGAGTACTTTTTGGTGAGGTCATCACAGTGCCATCTTGTTCGTGATTTTCAAGGCAGACGTTGCCCTTTTCAACTTGATTTTCATGGCAGCAGCCATATTACTTATGGAAACAGCATCCTGTGCCAGCCATCGTTATGCACAATATCATTGCTAGATGTCTATTTAAGAAGGTGCCATCTTAAGAATCTAAGATTTTGGATTCTTAAATTAACATAACAACTGTAACCTTAAAGTAAAGGTTTGAGAAAGGATAGTTAGTTATGGTTATACCTTTTGCAATATTTTTCTCGACTAAGGACTCTTATCTTTTGCTTTGGTTTTGTCGCTGGTGCTTCTCATCTCTGCTAGTTAATATATATATTACATTTTTTATAACTTCCCTATTGCAGTGTTTGCGAAAGAAAAATAAAGACTTTATTGTGGAGAAACATTTCAGTTTTATCCTACTTGAGAAAACACCCATCATTCAGACTAACATATTGTAGAAATACTGTCAAAATTCAGTTGGTCTTATTCTTTTGCTTTTATTTCTTATTCTTGTTTATGTAATTTCTTTACTGTTACTTTAGTTGTGTGTGATGTCATCATGCACCTCCACTTTAGAATAGATCACTTTTGCATTGCATGTTGATGGAGTCATTAGAACATTAGAAATTTTTTAACAAGAACAGGCCATTGAGTGGAACAAAGCTTGTCAATCCTATCCACCTAATTTTTGTCCAAAATACCAACAAGTCAAGTTTTGAAGGTCCCTAAAGTCCTACTAAACCACACTACTTGGTAACTTATTCCATGTGTCTATGGTTCTCAATGTCAAGAATAACATCCTTAACAAGTTCCCAACTGTGTTCCTGTGTTCTTGATGAACTCATTTTAAAATAACAGTCTTTATCCACTGTACTAATTCCCTTCATAATTTTAAACACTTCAGTCATGTCACCTCTTAATCTTCTTTTGCCTAAACTGTATAGGTTCAGCTCTTTTAATCTTTCTTCAAAATGTATCCCCTGCAGTTCTGGAATCAGCCCAGTCGCTCTTCTCTGTATATTTTCTAGTGCTGCTATGTCCTTTTTGTAGCTTGGAGACAAAACTGTATATAATGTACTCCAGATGAGCCTCACCAGTGTGTTATAAAGCTTGAGCAGATCCTCCTTGGACTTGTACTCTACACTTCATGCTATATAACCTAACATTCTGTTAGCCTTCTTAATGGCTTTTGCTCATTCTTAAAAATAACAATTCCCTAGGGATACCATTTATGGTTCCTATTAGAACTATCTATATGAAGATTCCAGTAAGAACCTTTACTTATTTACATCTGGAACAAGCTCCATAAATAACCATGAATTGGTAAGCAGAGATTTATTAAACTCCAAAGGGTTCATTATTTTAAAAGGACTCTTGCTGCATACACTAACACGGACTAAGTTCAGATTTTCTTGATCTCTCAGTACCCTGCCAGATAGCCTACTATATAGTAAAGATTTTTGTTTTATCCAAATATCAGAAACCTTTTCAAAATCAAAAGAACCAGTTTTAAATGCATTGAATGAAATGGTCACTGGTCAATCAAGGGTTCTACAAGGAATAATTATTTTTAACAGTGTACACTATGGATTTACTATAAAAATGAGTCCACTGCTAGGACTGCTAAGTCTTTCTCATAAGGGTTAATTTATAGTTTCAGACATCCCATTGTGTACTCAGATCTAATATTTATTCCTGCTATATGTAATTTATAACATTTACTTAAATTAAATTGAATCTGCCACAAATCTGCCCAAGCCTGTATGCTATCTAGGTCCATCTGTAATCATCCGAGTAATTGTAGATTATCCGGCATTCCATCTAACTTGATATCATCTAGAAACATAACCAGCTTGTTCTTTATATTCCTATCCAGATCATTCATATACAGTATATTAAAAACAGCAGAGGCCCAACAGTGATTCCTGATGGATACCACACTTAATGTCACCTAACTCTGATAAGGTTTCTCGCACTGTCACCCTTTCCCCTCCTGTGTTTTAACTCATCTTGTACCTGCATACACAATGTGCCCTGAACTCTCATCTTATCAAATTTCTTCTGAAAATGAAGATAAATAATATTGTATGCACCTTTCTGATTGAATGCTTGTGTTACTTCCTCGTACAATTCCAGCATGTTAGTAAAACATGACCTGCCTCATCTGAACACATGTTAAGTATTTGAGAACACTCTTCTTGCAATGTGCTGCTCAATTTTTTCCTAAATAATTCCTTCCATTAATTTATCTGTAAGGCATGTCAAGCTTACTGGCCTATAGTTACTTGGATCTACCTGATCACTATTTTTATATAAAATAGGATAGTATTTATTATTTTGCAGTCATTAGGAATTTCTCCAGTGCACAGTGACTTTCAAGAAATACATTTTAGTGGTTTATATGTGGACTTGCTATCCTCCTTAAGCACTCAAGAATGATGGTTATGTGGCCCTGATCCTTGTGTTCTATATATGCCTGTAAACATGGGACATAACAGCAACCATCTCTAAAAGAGCAAGCCACGTGCTCAGAAAGAACCTGCAATTCATTTTCAAAATTAAGGAAAGATTCTAACAAGTCAAAGTCTTTCACTTTTGATTTTGTTTTGTCGTGACTTTGAGTGCTGTCTAGCCCTTTTATTTTGTTGAATGAATACAGAAATTTTGGCAACAATCCGTGCCAGACTCTGATTATTCTTTAACCTTGCACTTTCAAAGTGTTCTGTCCTTCATTCATTCTAAACCACAACCAATGTGATCCGCTCTTTTATGTAAAGATCGAAACGGTCACAACGGTTATCACCATATTTATCTAATTGAATATAAGCCCAGCAGTTATCCAAAACCACAGCAGTCAAAGCTTACATCGCTCCATCAACTACAACTCAAGCGAAGAAAGCACATTAAAAAAATAAAAAGGAAGTGGGAGGTACTGTTCCAAAATCCAAACAAAGGATTGTATTTTAGGAAAAGTTATATGAAATGAAAATGTAAGAGACATATCATTTCTGCTACTTTGTGAAGCTGAAAATCACTGAGGTTATAATGTTTTATATGTTTCAATCCATCCATCAACAGCACCCCTGCATCAATATGTGGAACTTCAATTAGAAGATCAGAAATAAAGCAAGGTGCCTATGGTAGACAGAGCCCAGCCTTAATGATGCCTAGCGGTGTTCTGACTCAGCACTAAATGTGACTGCGACCCTAAACTTGCTAAAAAATGCATTGTAAATTGCAAAGGCAGATATGAAGCTTGAAAACAGTTTAGATATTATTCCACAGTCCATGAAAATTAGAGCCTCATAAAAATGTAGACAGTCCAATAACTCCCCATCCTGCAAACATTAAGCCAGGGGGCGCTCATTAGCTCACTTCAATTAAGGTTCAGCCTAATGGGATAGCCCTGTTCTCACAGACAAGGGTGCCAGACACTGCACTGCTTCCGCTGCCAGAGGGCTTTAGTGCTTCAGAATTAAAAATGCATTCAGATCACATGCCTCCGAGTGACTAATTAGAAAAGTATGGATTTCAAGTCTGAGGTCCAATTATTAAAATATTTAGATTTGTGCAGAACTTGGTCTGAAGCCAGTTGTGGCTGCTGAAAAACATTTTCAGTTTCTAGGACTGTGAAGGGGGAGGGCGATTGGTGTGTAGAATGGGTCGTGGAAATCCATGGCTACAAGTGAAAACTTCCTTGGATGTGAACATAATTGGAAAAATGTTAAACAAGAGCAGCAGACGTTTAATAGTTCAATTAAATAGTTCAAATGCTTCAGCCCCCCACATTTTAAGAGGTTTCACAAATTCATCCTCTCACAGGATAAATGTTTTTGACATCAATAAAAAATCTAGAAGGAAACATGATGAGCAGGTTTGAAACTAACCACTGGCAGATATGATTTGCTTGGGTTCACCTTGCATTGGTACTGTTCTTAGATTCACAACTCACATGCCGAACAGGAAAATGATGCATGACAAGGGAAGTTCAACAAGCAGGAGAAGACGGCCATCACAAACAAATAGTAGGGAAGATCCATGAGCCATACCAGTCAATGAATAACGAAAAAGTCCCTAAAAAGAACTTTGCAATAACTAACATACCAAAAGTATTTGAGAAAATTTAGAAACTTGTAAGCTGCTGATGGTGTGTTGCCATCTGTAGCCTGTAGGGGGCGTCACCATGCCCCAAACACAATTACACAACACAGTCAGGGGTTCAAATACAAGGAGCTTTATTTAAGCCAATACCTTCACAAGTATCCAACTTCCTCTTTTCAGATAATATAACAAAGTCACAAGTTCTTTTTCCTCCTTCCACAATTCCCACATAGTTTCATTAATCTCCTCCTCAGTCAGGAAAACCTGCTTCTTTTATGCATGACCCAGAAGTACTTCCAGTGCCACAGCAGTGCATGTCAGGTGGAAGCCCATCAAAAGAAGGGATTGTGCTCCCCTTGGTGTTAAACAAGAAACCCAACAGGGCTGCCCCACAGGACTACAATTCCTACCCTGCCCTGTGGGTATCCATATGGGGGTTGCACCAATGGGTTACTGTCATTGTGTGTATTGGGGAAACCATGACCCTGAAGAGACACAACACAATCTGTACATCCAAACAGGCCCCCTTACGGGAAAGGTACAAGCATCCATGCCAGTCAGGATGCTTGTCTGCCTCCATCCTTCTATTCCGGCCTCCCCTCCTGGTAAGGAACCAGCGTCCATCCTGGTTGGGGTGCTGGAGCATCAAGCATGGCACTCACACATTTTAAATATGAAAATGCCTGTGACCTCACGCACATGAGTTCTGGTCACGTGGTCCCAATGGCCAAAGCAACCATAAACAATATGGGCATGACCATAAAGAAACACATAAAATACCAGCATTTGTGGATAAAAGAAAAAAACAAATTGGTGCACAAAATATTTTAAAAAATGAAAGGGAAACATCAAAATATGTACAGAAATAGACTCTGCATGCTCAAAAACCTCTAAATCATAACCTATGTATATTATATGGGGCTAATTAAGCTGCTAGCCTGCAAATGGATACTGATTCTACAGTCATATATTGTAGAGATGTCAGCTAATTCTAAAGAATTATGATTTGGACCCCAAGTAGTGGAGGTCTCATTTTGGAAAAAGCTATTGCATCTTTCAGAATTTATTGATGTGGTGTCATTACTACTGTCTAATGACTGCACTGAGCTGTGTGCATTGCTGGCAGCAGTCAAGTTAATTTAATACAAATGAGCTTTGATCTCCACTTTAGCACAGGCACATACTGTATGTAATGCATTCAATAGTACAGGGCTGTCCCACAAGACAATTCCCACCCTGTCTTGTGGGTATCCATAGGGGGGTTCCACCAATGGGATACTGTCATTGTGTGTATTGGGAAAACCATGACCCTGAGGAGACACGATGCAATCTGTACTTCTCTACAGGCTCCTCTTACGGGAAAGGTACAAGCACCTGTGCCAGTTAGGACACTTGTCCATCTCCATCCTTCCATTCCGGCCTCCCCTCCTGGTAAGGAACCAGCGTTCATCCCGGTTGGGGTGCGGGATCATCAAGCATGGCACTTGCACATTTTAAATATGAAAATGCCTGTGACCTCATGTACCTGAGTTCTGGTCATGTGCTACCAATGGCCAAAACAACCATAAACAATATGGGCATGACCATAAAGAAAAATACAAAATACTAGCGTTTGTCAATAAAAGAAAAAATCTAATTGTTGCACAAAATATTTTAAAAAATGCAATAAAAATAATCATAGCCTCAAAAGGAATGGGGAATATAAAAATATGTGCAGAAATAGATTCTGCATGCTCAAAAATCTCCAAATCATAACCTATGTATGTTACATGAGAGCTAATCAAGCTGCTAGCATGCAAAAGCATACTGATTCTAGAGTCATATATTGTAGAGACGTCAGGTAATTCCAAAGAAGTAGGATGCGGACCCCAAGTAGTGGAGGTCTCATTTTGGAAAAAAAACTATTGCATCTTTCAGAATTTATTGGTGTGGTGTCATTACTACTGTCTAATGACTGCACTCAGCTGTGTGCATTGCTGGCAGCAGTCAAGTTAATTTAATACAAATGAATATTGATGTCCACTTTAGCACAGGCACATACATGTATGTAATGCATTCAACAGTACAGAGCTCGCTCTACATGAACACATACACTGAGGCATGATGGAAGCTGTAACGTGAATAATGCACGCCAAGCAGTAGTAAGCTAGCATATAGAATGTACAGTACGTAGTGTCGGATTGATACGGAGAAACTGCATAGGTACTGGGCATGATTAGCGGCCCAGTATAACTCTCACATAAAGGAATATATTTTTCTTTCCATTTATTTTTCCTTCACAGACAACATTTAAATTTGGCTCAATAGCACCATTTGATGTATGTAGTGCCTTATTGATAATGGAGGTGACAGACATACTTACTTACCTATCCAGTAAAGCTGTCACATAACAAAATTCTGTAGATAATTAATGCTGTTTTACCTTGGTTGTTAAGATAAGTTCCATTTCATCATCCTAATGACTTTTACTCCCATTGTCCAGGTGTTATTCAGTTATTAATAAAAAGCACACTAGTGGGTCTGCTGTCTACTCCAAACTCAGCAGTAGATGTGATATGACTACGGTAGCAAACTCCACAGAAAAAAGGTGAATTAATAGGAAAATGGAAAAGGAGCGTTAAGCTTTTAAAGCTATGGCAAAATGCAAATATTTCTAAATTTCTTATAAATGAAAACATCATTCTACTGTAAAATCCAACCCCTGGTCCAACATAATTTCTAGGGAAGTAAATGTTGAAATTTAATATCAAAACTATGGTGACCATATTGAATGTTTAATTATAAGGGGTAACCCTTACAAATTTCTTACAAATAATCAAAAATTAGTGACCAGCACACTTCAGTTGAGCTCTGAAATGGTTCACTTTTTCAAGAATCCAATGAACAAAATTTGTGCAACTCGATTGCCGGTTATGTTTCTGTTTAAACACAAAAGAATCGGCTAAGCAGTATCTACAGTCTGTGAGTCCTGCTAAGCTGCAAATCAATTTTCTAAACTTGAAAACAACATATAATTGTTAGGAATTAAAAGTGTAAATTTTGATAAGCTCAGTTTTGTGTGACTTCAATTTAATTTGTTGAACGCACACAGGAACATAAAACACCTTCATATTTACTATTCTGTTCATTGGCAAATTTAGGTATGGGCAACATGGGCGGACACCCAGGATGGCATCTTGCCGGAGGCAGCACAGGCTCCCCACACTAAAAAATTTGTAAATGGTGATTACAGCTTAAGCCAATCAATCCATTAGGGGCACTGTTTATGAAAGTTCAGTGGCACACACTTTCTAAACACTGGAACACTGGAAACCGAGGGAGGACTCCCCCCTAAGTGTCTCATACTGACCACATGTTATGGACATCAAGAGGCACTGTCTCCCATCCCTGCCTGGGGCTCCAAATGAGCTTCTACCAGCATTGTTTCTGTTTATAGATAGAAGGCTTATGCAAAATTAATTGTACAATAATGCAATTAGTGCAATACAGAATAATATAAATATGATCAGAGAATATTGAGAATCATGAATAAGACAGGAGCTACTTGCCCATACACTTTAAATGTTTCCCTTCAAAACAAAAAAATGCTTGCAGCAACACGCATGCACCATAATGCTACTGTTCTGCTCAGCTGAATTGATTCGTATGACTTCCTGAAAAGAGTCGCTCAAAAACAATTATTCATTTGTGAATCACACATCAATAAGATTGGTGCCATACATTATGTGCATAGCACTGAGAAAAAGGAGTGGGAAATGTTATTTGTAATGTGTGTCAATCTCTTAAACAACAGCGCCTTTTTTCTCTTGTTCACATCACAGTTATATATTCAGCATTTTCTTTTAAAGATTCTTAAAGTAGCTGATTGTAGAGTTGGGTGACCAGTTCTGGTCTCTTGGTAGTCACAGAAATCCAGCTAATTACTGATCTTAATTGGACTCCTATTTCAGCGTCCTAATCTCACACCCGATCATTGTAAGTATGGAAGTTGCATGTCGTCTCCATGTATGCATGCATTTTCCTCCCACATCACCAAAAGATGTGTTAGTTGGGTTAGTTTCTAGTCTCAAACTGGCCATTTTGTGAGGGTGGGTGGTGTCAGTGATTTTCTCTTTGTTAAATAATCAGTCGAAGCTCTGCATGATTCGAAGGCTCCTTAATTTATACCAAGGAAGCCCAACACAGTAACCTTAAGTAGGATTTAGGCACAACTGAACAGTACTAAAATCCACAAGTATTTATAATTCTTGGACATCCCATGGCACTTGGGTTAGTAAGTATATAACTGTTAGTTGTGTGTGGTCTTCGGGACAAAAAACAGCCTGAAGAGACCATATCAGTTTTATTATATTCGTGAACTTGGAGAGACGTCAGCTAACTCTTAAGAATTACCAATTGCAGAGGACGTGGACCAACCTTGTGCTTGCAGCCCCACTGGCTTTCATAAGAAAATACTGGCGATAGCATATCTTAGCCATATCACTGGCATATGAGTTCTATTATTCAGATAGACAATGTTTTTAGTGAAAACTTCAAGTCTTGCCCTCCGTTGTTGAGGTGTTCCATTTGCACATTGTTAAGCAGCAGCGTTTGCTTTGTTTCGACGTTGCATCTCTTCTTCTGTGTCATTAGCACGATGTCATTGCTGCGAGGCGCCGTTTGCTGCACAGTAGTCTTTTGTAGTGAGAAGTGAGGTGCATGCAAGCCCTAAAAAATGTAAAAGTGCATGCAAGTGCCATCTAGTGGCTGTGGTTGAGCGTGAGCAGAGCGGACTGCTCCATACAAACACAGGTCTTTCGTTTATATATGTCTAATTAGTTAAAGGTGCTACTTTTATTCTAACAGTCTGTCCTGGGTAGGTAATTTGCTAATCTTGCTGGATTCCAGAGTATGACCTTTGCACTAAAGAGGCTGCTCTTTAGTTTATGTTAATGTAAAACATTTCTCCTTCATTTGGTATGTGCTTGAGTCAGGCTTATTATCTACACAAGTGAAAGTTGGATGGAAGTAGTTTGTGATCGTCAGCATTTTTAATTGTTTGCATCTGTGTTTCCACTGTCATTATTTGAGTAGAATCTCTCATTAGTGTCCTAATTAATCGTATCTTTTGTAAATCTGTCATTTATTTCAGCTCTCATTCTATAATGTGTTTTCGACTTGTATCATTATAATACATACAGTTGGCATATTTTCATCTTAAGACCGTGTAACACATGCGAATAGGAGGAAGCTGAGTGGACCGAAAGAAGGTAATTCCACACCAGGCCAGGGGGTGGTGGGGTGCGATAAACCTTCCTTTGTTTTCTCTGCAGATCAAATACGGGAAAACCTGCCTGATATTTACTCAAAGACGTCACTTCCAGATTCTGGCACCCCAAAAGATATCACTTCCATCTTGAAACATCAGTTCCGGTCCTGGTATCCAAGATGACATCACTTCCAGGACCTGGTCTATAAAGATGCCATTTTGTCTTAAGAAATCAGTTCATACTGACAACTCGAACTGTGCACATCAGTGCAACTAATAAAAAAACCTTTTGCAGCCTTGGGGGAGGAGGGGGTAGGGGGGGCATGTCCCAAACCTTTCTGTGTGTCCAAGGCTGATTTATTTGACAACTGCTATTCTGAGTTTATATTCCCTTAATCGTCTCCAAATTGTAACCATTAACATAATTAAGATACAGATCCAAATGACAATAAGCAGTAAAAAGAGCAGCCATTTGGGATTCATTTAAAAGTTTAATTTGCACAAAACTGAAGTAGATTAGTAAAATGGACATCAAATGCTAATCATACTTGTTAAATTTCTATGAGAAGTGTTTTGAACGTTTTGGATTGAAATACAAATATATAAACAATACCATGCAGAAATGGGCTAGAATGGACATTTGCAGCCTCTTTGGTTCTCTAGAACCAAGAACAAGATAAGACAATGGGAGTAGGCAAATAATAAGGAGCAAAAACATGTCTATGATGAGCTTCTTCAGATATTAATATATAACGTCAGACAAGCTTATGGAAGGAGTGGATAAGACAGTCCTTCTCAGCAGTGCAGCCAGTGTTCTTGTGATGGTGGCTGAACTGTCTAATAAACTTACGAAGGTTAGTGAGCTCATTGTTGTATGGATACTAATTAAAGAGGAACAGGCTGCTAAGGACAACAAAGTTATTATTAACGCATATGGATACAATAACAGAGATGAGAGAGTCACCTTTTTAAAGACTGTGTGTTAGTTAAGCTCTTTAATGATCAAGCGTTTGTCATTTGTAGTTTTGAGTAGTTTCTCCTAAACAGAAATGGGTCTGAGCTGAAAAACTATTCAGTTAGAGAACTGGGGTATTTTGAATAAGCATGAGGTAGTTGATCCTTTACCAGTTGTTTCTTTTCTTTAAAAAAAGAAATATTTTCAGGGAGAAATGGAATAATGGAGCCATTTTGATGGCAACATTGATATTGTACCAATAAAATCTTTTTGTTTGCAAGTGGTAATTATCCATTAAACTCCTCAAATACTTGTTTCGGTTTAAAGTTTCTGTTTCTACAGCGTAAAATATGCAATAGCATTTCAATATTGCCTTGTTACAAGAGTCCTAGTTTTGAAAAAATTAATTTTTTGTTTTTTAGAAGATTACAACAGCTTCGTCAACTTATTTATCTAAGCACAATTCACCAGGAATCATTTTTAGATGCTTAAAATGTAATTCTAACCAGACAGAATTGAAACTTAAGCTATATTTATGACTAGTTAAAATGGAAATCAGGAGTATCTAACTGAAAGAAAATCCATGGGTAGTGTTTGGGAATGAAGTCCCAAATGAAGGGCTTCCAAGAATAAGGAAGGAGGAAATAAAGGGGACACTGAAAGGAAAGGCAACAATTTTGGAGAAGAGGGAGCAATTGTGTTGGAGGATCAAATGCAGACATTCTATGAACAGGAAAGAATACCAGAAGAGCTGAGGAACAGTGTGACTGTACCCATTTATAAGGAGAAGGGTGATATTCAGGATTGTGGAAACTATAGAGGGATAAAACTTAACATCACAAACAATGAAAAGCTGGAAAAGAGTTACAGAGAGAAGACCTAGGGAAGAGACAACCATAGAGGAGAAGCAGTTTGGTTTTATGCCAAGGTGGAACAACTGATGCACTCTTTGCACTGAGGCAGGTCATAGAGAAGTATTGAGATAAACAGAAAGGTTTGCATATGGTGCTTATTGATTTGGTGAAGGCTTATGATAAAGTGTCACATCAAGAAGTCTGGAGGTGTATGAGAGAGAAAGGAGAACCAGACAGGTATGTGAGGATTGTCCAAGATATATATGAGGGAGTGATCTCAGTTAGAGTAGGTCTGCACCAGAGATATTCTTTAGGTGTTACCTCTCTGATCAGGTTATGGATGTGCTGAGTTGTGGAATAAAAGACCAACAATCCATCTTTTTCTTTTTGCTGAAGAAAATGTGTTGTGCAGCACCAGAAAAGGGGAAGAGGAAAAGAAGTTGAAAGAATGAAGAAGAGATTTTAAAGATAGAGGATTGAAGATAAATAGGAAGAAGACAGAACTAGTGAGATTCAGTGATAAAGTTGAGACATACAGTGCATCCGGAAAGTATTCACAGTGCTTCACTTTTTCCACATTTTGTTATGTTACAGCCTTATTCCAAAATGGATTAAATTCATTTTTTTCCTCAGAATTCTACACACAACACCCCATAATGACAATGTGAAAAAAGTTTACTTGAGATTTTTGCAAATTTATTAAAAATAAAAAAATTGAGATAATGAGTACAAGGAAGCATGAGTAGCGTAAGGAGTGCTGCATTAGGTCTGGGGAATTGAATATTAAACTTTCCTAATGTAACTTGTGTTACATCTTTAAGTAGTTGTCCCATACAGCTCCACCCGCGTAATAGTGAAACAAGACAAACTTTAAAAATCAATAAACAAACAAGTATTGCTAGCGGCTCGGTGGCAACTGGGTGACAGTCAACTCGGCGAAAGACAACTAGGCGAAAGACAACCTGGCGAAAAAACAACTTGGCGAGTTGGAGTTTTTAATTATATTTAAATGACAACGTGATTTAAAATGTTGAAAATAAATGTATATACAGTAATTGACGAACAAACTTTACTTTGTCATTTAAATATCATTAAAAAATCTCTTTGAACCTACCTAACTGGTAAAGGATGGCGCCGACTTGTCTTTTCGCCAAGTTGTCTTTTTGCTGAGTTGTCTGTCGCCGAGTTGTCTTTTCGCCGAGTTGTCTGTCACCCAGCTGCCCCTGAACGATCGCTAGCTAAGCAGAGGCAAGGTATGCTCCAACACGTGGTGACAGGTACAGTAATTTGAATGGAGGCTGGCGTGTGAGTAAGGAGAGCCTCACCCGGTTCCCTACTCCTGACATCAAGCTTCTCCCTCCCCTCGGCCCGTAGCATCTGTCTCGGATTAGTGCAAATAAATCACTCCTGCAAGCGACCTATAATACTTGACTCGATGAGAGAAGTCGCAAAAATTAACCAGAATGTTCAAGCAAATTATAGAAAAAAACCCAATCTAAATCCATTAAGTAGTTCTCTCGTAAAAAGCGGACAGACATTGTCACACACGTGTGAATAGGAGGTGGCTGAAGGGCTTGGAGAATAATGGTAACACATCTGCCCAGGGGGTGGCAGGGTGCACTAACGCTCTTTCTAAGTTCCCTGCAGACCAGGAGCCACTGCCTCGACTCGGGACACGCCACTTCCGGTCCCGGGCCCGAGGACGACATCACTTCCGGTCCCGGCCCAGAGGACGACATTACTTCCCCCAGATTTCCTATAAAGCCTCACTTCCTTCCTCTGGAATTCAGTTCTGTTTTGGACTCTGTCTTGTAAACTTCACTTGCTACCAAACCTTTGACTTTTACAGCCTGGAACACATTATACGGGTGGCTGCCCCAAACCTTTACAATGTTTCGGGTCTCTTATTGTCACAACATAGAGACAGACAGGCAGATGCTGGATTTTATATAGTATAAATAGAGATGGTTTTCATCGGCTTTTGCTCTATTTTCACGTATTAAATGGTGTATCTGTAATTGCTCTTATCTGATAAGGTTTATTGTCAAAGTAAATTATCTAGGATGGCTGGTTTCTCCTGTTGTAAACTATAGAAGCCTTTAAAACTTCAAAAGAGTGCTCATAACAAACTTTAAATGGCCAGTTTTTGCTTTCTGTGTATACTTACGAAGATGAAGTATAGTTAAAACAATAAGTTCATGACAGGATTGCAGTGGTTTGCTCCCATTTCTCACAACTCAAGCAGTTGGGTTTCGATTCCTGTCCCACTCACTCTCGGCATGGAGTTCACATGTCCCTCCTTCACAGTTTCTATGAGGGTTTTCTCTGAATACTCTGCTTTGATATACATCCCATATTGGTTCAACTCATGTTATTAAATTGGTACAGTGTGGGAGTTGTGTGCTCATGTGACTTGTGGTGGTGATTTCTGCCTTGGGCCCAATGCTGCTGAGATAATATCTGGATGCTTAAGACCCTCTGTTTTACTAAGTGGGTCACAAAGGTGGATGGATTTGTTTAATTTTTTAAATTTGGACACTTTATAGATTTTGATCGACAAGTTTGTTAGATACCACTATAGCATAAGAATCTGTTAACACCCCACACTTTATTTTTGATAAAGGTGGGAATGTGTTTGACTCTCAGCAGGAACTTATTGTAGGATGAGCTGCCACTCCTGACTGCAAGCACACACACTTTATGGATTATTTTTATGATTTTTCTTTAAATGTGGGAGACAGCAGTACAAATTCTTGCAGGCTTCCTTATCAAATTTCCCTTGGGAACTGTATCATTTCAACTGCAGCCAGCATGACAGTGACAGAGTCCAGTTGGCTTTCAACAGGATGGAGGGAAGAAGCCTTTTCTAAAGGAACAGAAAGCAAAACAGTTTGCATGCTCATATATCATCATAATCTTTCAACCCCCTAGCTGACCTGGCACAGCAGGTCAGTGCATGGTTCAAAGCAGATTCAGGCCTCCATAGGAGCACTGGAGCATAGGTTTACTGTCTTGATTTTCTTTTTTACCCAGAATGTTGCTTGTGGATGGAGACCTTCCATTACATCTGGGAAGGATGTGCATAACACTGCTTCTCTCTTGACAATTTAACAGTCCTTTAGCTAGATATCTGGATGGTGGTATCAAAACAAAATAGAGGGGATTGGGGTGGAAAGAGTAAGGCAACACAGGGAAGCAAGTAAAAAAAATAATAATAGTGTGTTAAATGCTCCAATTTTTACCACACATTCCACTAGAAGTATTAAATTCCCGAAGTAAAATTCGAAGTCTCTCTGCCTAGGAGGTCTATTGATTTTGATTACGGGTGAGTCACCCTGTCAGAGGCAGCTTAGTACTGACACTTGATAAGAAATATTTTATGCGTAGTATTAAATAATAAATAATAATAATAATAAGTTGCATTTATAGAGCGCCTTTCACAAACCCAAGGTCGCTTTACATATAGATGGGGGTAAAAAAATGTTAAAAAATGTTTAATGTTGAATACTATTTATTTATATTTATAAATAACTTATTATGTCCAGAATAAAATAGGCACTTGCAAACCAAACAACAATGTAATCTATATGGTGGTCTCCATATGGTGCCTTCCATATCTATAAATCTTTTCCATATCCATTACTTGGTTTATTTTGATGTTGTCAGATTGATTGCCCATTGTCGTGTTCTGGTATGAGCACATCCTTTCAAGGGTTTATTCCTGTCTGAGATCGCTGCTGACAGAAAAAGTTCTCACTCTCTAGGACACACATAGGAAAGCGTAGGTTCAGTAACATAAGAACAAAAGACATTTGACAAACAAGAGGAGACCATTCAGTCCATCAGGCTCATGTCTTTAGCTAATAGCTAAGCTGTCCCAATATCTCATCCAGATACTTCTTAAAGGTTCTCAAGGTTTCTGCTTCAACTGCATGTCTTAGTGTCCTGCGGTGGGTTGGCACCCTGCCCGGGATTGTTTCCTGCGTTGTGCCCTGTGTTGGCTGGGATTGGCTCCAGCAGACCCCCATGACCCTGTGTTCGGATTCAGCGGGTTGGAAAATGGATGGATGGATGGATGCATGTCTTAGTAGTAGACTCCCACAACTCTTTGCATGAAGATGTCCTTCCTGGCTTCAGTTTTAAATACACTTCCATGGGTGTCCCCAAGTACATGATTTGTCATTTTGTCAAAAGAATTCTGTTTTGATAATTTTGAAGACCTGAATTAAGTCTCCACCTAGTCTCCTCTGCTCGAGACTGAACAGGTTTAATTCCCTGTGTCTGCCACAGTAGGACATGTCCTTGATTGCTCTCCTCTGCACAGCTTCGAGTGCTGCTATGTCTTTCCTGTAGTGTGATGACCAGAACTGCACACAATACTCCAGACATGGCCTTACTACTGTATACTGTATATAGTCAGAGCATAACATCCCTTGTTGAATCCCATAAATTCAACAGTTTTTAAGATATATCATAACATTTTATTTGCCTTCTGTGTATTGCTTAGAGGATGAAAATGTTTTGTCAACATAAAACCTTAAATCCTCTTCAGAGGTTGCTTCCTGTAGGACAGTGTCTTCCATGCTGTGTTTATCATTGATGTTCATTATGCTCACGTGTAATACTTTTTACTTTTCCACATTAAACTGCATTTTCAATGTGGTTGTCAAGTTCTGAAGTCTGTCCAAATCTTCTTGAATTGTGTTTGCTACCTCTACCGTGTCTGTCATTCCTTCAATTTAAATATCATCTGCAAATTTTACAAATATACTAACTATAACAAAATCTATGTTATCAATTTAAATCAGAAAAAGTTAAACCCAAAATCAGAACCCTGAAGGACTCCACTGGTGAAATTAGATTAGACATAATGTATTTGTCCCCAAGAGGAAAAAAGTTGTTATAATAACAAGAAAAAGTCGCATGGCGCAAGATCAAGTGACATTTCCCTTCGTTTGAAACATGAAAACCACTCGCAGACCTGTGTTTTACTTAAAGCTGCCTCTTTAAAAGCAGTTTCAAGCATCACTACACTTGTGATGGGTGATCATAAAGAACAGTGAGTCTGCATTAAATTTTGTTTTCACTTAGGGGAAATGTCACTTGATCTTGCTCCGTGCAACTTTTTCTTGTCCCCGCATATGAAAAAAGAACTCAAAGGAAAACATTTTTGTACCGTGGAGGAAGTCAAAGAAAAACCGGTGGCAGGCCTGGACAATGTTCTTCTTCAGCAATTCCAAAAATGTTTCCACCAGTGGGAAAATCATTGGGATAAGTGCATTTATTCACATGGAGAGTACTTTGACGGAGACTAAAGTTTCAGTAAGTAAAAATTATTAAAGCTTTCTTTTTTCAATTCCTCAAATTCCTCATATATTATAATAAACAAACAACAACCTCCAACCACACATAAGAACTTGAAAAATGAAGAGCTGCTACTGTCAATAAAGGCTTGTAGGTGGCAGTAAGATGGTGAGACCTGTCTGGATGTACCCCAGGTTTACATTTAAAACCATTAACATCTGAATACAGCAGGTTCACTTTCGCTGTGTCCACACAAGGAAAATATTGGAAGTTTATTTTCTCCAAAGTTGCCTGGTTGAAGACGGCAGTGTTCAGTATGACTCATGTTTACAGTGTTCACAACTAAGTGAATCAGCCCTCTCGTATTTAGTAACGCAGACAAATTCAGACTACATTTCAAAGTCTGGATCACACATTTCAGCTTTAATTGCAATGTGCCTCACTTTTTTAGTATATCTTATTCACATAAGTCTCCAGACCCCTTCCTGCTTTTTCCGCTCCATCTGATCGAATTGTAACCTGTCCAGCATTAAATGTCATCTGAAATAGGAGGCTTAAGCTGATTCTCCACAATACCCAAAATGACAGAATGCCTGAAGTAGCCACAACTCTCCATAAGATGTGATATTTCTTTCAACTTAAAAAGCATTTGAGGCTGTCCAGTTTTGAATCGTTCACACCTAATTGTAGCATCCCAGCTGGGGTTAAGCCTGGGGGCAAAGGAACTGTTGAATCTAGCAGAAAGGGCGGAGAACGTTGCAGAGGACTGCCATCGGGGATGTGATTGACACTAAAAGGAAGAAAAAGGGGTGGTACGCTGAATGGAGGGGCTGGAAATTGAAGTGGGAA